>NC_039359.1:33973684-34281097 GCF_003573695.1 Papaver somniferum | reverse complement strand
ATGGTTAAGTCTCAGACTAGGATAGAAAGTGTAGTTGAGCTCAAGGACTTCATGGCGATTCATCATACAAGTAGAAGATCTACTCAAGGAACCGGTGGAACTTCTCGACAAAAAGGTATGTGAAGACTTGAAATTATCTATCACTTAAAAGTCTATCTATTATGTCTCTTACTCTTTGAGACAAGAAGTCGTATGCTATATATATAGACTTAGATTACACACATTTGGTATTTCAAGCCGAGTATACCTCGCCTATCTATATCTCGAAATATGTGTTGGTAAGCTTTTTACTTTAATTAATTTTATCTTTACCATGTGACGAAAGTCATGTTATGTTTCAATCATCTTGAAAATTGCTTTGACGAGAAATGGTGTAACAACTGTATAACATCCTCTAAGAATATTTCAATGATTGAAATGAGAGTTTAGATTACATAACCAATGGTGGACATAAACATTGTTGTGGAAACACATTTATGTATAAGTCCTATTCCTTGAACCAAAGTTTGCGAACTTTGTTGATCAAGAGAACCGGAAGAATGGCGTTAGCCAAGTCCGCGAACCCAGTCCGCGAACTGCCGAAGTTCTCAAACCTGAGAATTTCTGTTGGAGTTGACAAACTACTTGCGTGAAGCTAAGTCCGCAAACTCAGTCCGCAAACCCAGTCCGTGAACCATCGAAGTTCTCATACCCGAGAATTTCTGCTGGAGTTTGTAAACTCTACCCGGTAACTTAAGTCCGCGAACCTAGTTTGCGAACTTGAGAAGGTTATATATCTGAAGATGATTTCTGAACTTAAACTTAAAAAGACTAAGGAATGCAGTTTGCAAACCGTGACTATAAAAGTTCATGAAACGATTCGAGTGAATCAAATCATCTTTGCTTCAATTGTGTCTTGTGTAGTACATAAGATTTCCTTGCAATTGAACAACTCTCTAACTAGTTCATTTGAATTCATTTGAATTAGTTATGGTGAAGAAGAACATGGTTGATATGAAATGCTCATATGGCTAACCATTTGGTTAACTATTGTTGAACCAACAAGTGCATACGTTTGGGTACGGTTAACAAACCTAGAAGCGTGCATTGTCAAGTGTGTGTAACAAGCTAAGTTTCCGATCTAACGGTTGAGAAATATTATCTTGAATCTAAATCAGGTTTTCATCTAACGGTGAATATTGAATGCTTTGTTACTAAGCCAACATTGGTTGCAAATCCTGATTTGAAAGATTATATAAAGGAAACATCTAGTATTGTGCAAAACTAATCCCCACACCTTACGTGTGATACTAGTTTGCATACTAGAGTTGATTGTCCTTTAACTTTTGGTTTTCTTCTTCTAAAACCAGGTTAACGAGTTAAAGTCTTAATTGGGATTGTGAAGCCAGACTGCTACTACTTTTATCGTAGTTGTGTGATCTGATCTTGCATCTTCTATCGTACGAGTACAATCAGATTGATTGGCTTGAGATTGATATCTCTGATAGGCAAGATATAAAAAGTAATCACAAACATCTTCGTCTCATTGTTTGTGATTCCATAACACTTGTTTCGCTACCATACGATTAAGATTTTCGTGAGGTGATTGATAACTCTAGGTTGTTCTTAGATAATATAAGACCGGATTATCAATTTGTTCCTGTTCACCTTGATTATTATCAAAATCTGGAACAAAACCTTTAGGGTTTATCTATGGGAGACAGATTGATCCTTTGATAGACTTGTATGTGCGAGACATATTTGTTTATTGTCAAAGCCTGCGATTTTGGGTCGTAGCAACTCTTAGTTGTGGGTGAGATCATCTAAGGGAATCTAATGCACAGTATCCTGCTGGGATCAGAGGCGTAGGAGCATAACTGTACCTTGGATTAGTGGGAGATTGATTGGGGTTCAACTACAGTCCAGTCCGAAGTTATCTTGGAGTATTCTAGTGTTTGTAGTGGCTTAATACAATATATCTTCAATCTGGACTAGGTACCGGGGATTTTCTGCATTTGCGGTTTCCTCGTTAACAAAATTCTGGTGTCTGTGTTATTTTTATTTCCGCATTATATTGTTTATCTTTATAATTGAAATAATACAGGTTGTGCATTGAAGTTCAATCAATTAGAATATCCGACTTTAAGGTTGTTGATTTCATTGATTGACACTTGGATATTGGTTTGGTACCATCCAAGTTATTCTTTGTGTTTGATTAAAGACTTGATGATTTCTATTGGTTCGAGTAAATCAAAACAAGAGAGAGATATTAACTCCTTGAGATACTTTTACCTAGATTGAGTCTGACTGTCTAGTTGATTCTCTAGAAAATATTTCGGAGTTAGTCCATACAGATTGCTAAGCGAAATATTGGGTGGTGTTGTTAGACCCCCGCTTTTTCAATTGATATCAGAGCAGGCAAACAAGTTCAAGACCTTACAAGTCTGTGTTTGTAGCGATCTGACTCTATGGACAAGAGTACTATCTATGATAAACGCGTCACCAGAAATAAAAATTATGTTTCCATAAGATCTATTAAAGAGAAAGAGTTGTCTATCTCGAATATAGAAGAACCCAGTGTTCCAAGGAAACAGACATACATTGACAAGTGTTATCCTGACTACCTTACCAACGAGTCTGATGTTGAAAGGAATACAGCCAAGGAGAGTGAAGTGATTCTGAAAGTTGTTACAATGTCATTCGGTCAAAACACAAAGTCAATGTTCTTGTTGGTATAGTAAATAAACATGACTCTCTTCTAAAAATTTTGTATGAGGAAAACACCCATGTCTGTTCCTCACAGAACCCTCATGAAAAAGAACTTGTTGAGGGTGATTTAGAAACTGAACTTCTTTTGAGTAAACTCTCTACTCAAGAATGTTTCAAAGAGTTCGATATACCAACCATTTCTGACTCAACTGGAAAATTTTCTAGTTCAGAAGTAAATTCAAAATCTCTTCCTGTTATAAAAAATGTGATTGTTTCCTCTAATCGAGGAATGTTTACATCACGAGGAAGGAAGAGGCCTCCCAACGATGGTTTTAAGACTGTTCCCTCTAATCATTTTAATGATCAGAAAGTATGTCCATTTTGTGATTCAAAAGGACATGCCGAACAAAAGAGGAATTTTCCCATAGGTTCCTCAAATGTTCTAAAGCGAAACCGTCTTTCTAAACTATTCCATCAAATAAGAACTCATGAATCTTCTTATGAGAAAAAGGGAGATAATGATAGTCTTGATGTGAAAAAGCTACCAAAAGAATGAAATTCGGAAGACATACTAAGAATGATTATAAGGGATTATGAAGAGATCATCAACAGGTTGTCAATTCCCTCCAGTCTAATTCCCTCGAGTAAGAATTTACATTATGTTTATATTAGTAGATTCTATGATAAGTTTTCACATCATAATGGTTTTCCTCCAAAGTCTCGCAAAAAAAGGGGATTATCATAGTCAACATTCATTTAATGATCCAAAGGCTCATACTTGTGTTAATTAATCACAAGGTTGAAGTCTCACCTACAAAAATCCTAGTGAGTGAGATTTGGATAGGTATACTTTTGGTAAAGTGTCTCTGATTATCTAGCTAATTTCTTATCGTCCTTAGAAGGAATGTCAGTTACAAATCAATTTACATTAGTATTTTTGCTAACTAAACCATTTGGTTTTAGCCTTGCTTCTAAGTATTGTGCTTTCTGTTTTCACAACTAGCTTTCTTGTTTAGGGTTTTGTGAACCCTTCTATCTCTGGGTACTCACACGGTTCCTGGGTGTCTCCACAAACCGATCTTGTAAAACCCTAAGACCTTTCAAAATCGTTTATATACCCTTCCTACTGAGTTGAGATATCTCACTCTAGGCTTCCTATTATCAATGGTTTGTTCTTCATGTTCTTGGTATTTACCTGAAGAGTACTTCGTTGATAATGCGGTGTGTTTCGAGTTTGATAAAAAGAAAGGAACCTTTGTTGAAGTCAAAAGATCTTTTCCTCAATATCCTGATTCCTACTCAGATATTGGGGAGAAGATTCCAACTGATATGGTTCTTGACGTTCAGCAACATGTTGATGCAAAAAAGTGTCTTGATATGGTAAAATCTGAGTTGAAAAAAGTTAATCCTGACCTTTGTCTCATGAAAAATCATGCAAAAGATCCTTCAAACAAGGATATCCTCTCTAAAGATGCAGAGGTTGTTGTCAATCACAAGCTCAAAGACCCTGTGACTTGTGAGGATCCTGAACCGTCCATATCATCTTAGTTCGTGTTCGGGCATAACGCTGGAGTCTGTATTTCTTTAGCTTGTTGATTTTTAGTCGCCTAGTATATCTTCTTTTTGGCTTAGTTGGAAGATAACTAGTGCTTGAATATCTATGATTGTGACTACACATAGCTATTATGTTTCATCTTCTTGTTCTTTTTTAGGTTTATTGGTTTAAATTCTAAAAATATTTGGAGGATGATGTTTTTGCAGTATTAATCTTTATGATTTGATATATTGCAATTTGTTATGGAATATTGGTGTTTACGTCCGTGAACTATGTTTGTGCCATACTCTGTCAAAAGTAAAGTCGTTTGTGATCGGTATTCATGTACTGTTAAAAGAATGAATAGACTTTTGACAAATACAAAAGTTAAGCCTATATTGTGAAATATTTGATGGAAGATAGGTTAAAATATTTTGTTTTCAAGGATTATGTGTATTAATTGTCGTTATGCAAATAGTGATTGAAGATAGAATGAATCCTTGTGTATTCCGCAATATTGATCATCCCTGATCCATAATTTTATGTATTACTGTGAGGCTCCGTAATGCATCTTATATTGAGCACTATACAACCGAGTTGATTTATTAGCTTAGTTGGTGTTCCGTGAGATATGTTATGTCGAGCATATTGAATTAAATTAATCATCTTGTTTGGTTATTTAGTTATTGCTCCGTAAGTTTTCTTATGTCGATCAAAACAAATGACAATTAAATTGATTACTTTTGTAATTAGTTTGGTTGTGTATTCCAATTAGATTAATTGCCGGTTCTCTTGTAATTAATCTAGTTGAGTATTTTCTTGTCTCCATAAGTTCTCTTATGTTGAGCATAATCAATTGAATTGATCACATCTTGTGTTTAATTTGATTGCGTATTCCGATTAAATTAATCATAGGTTTACTTGTGATTAATTTGATTGAGTTTTTTGGATATAAAAAATCATTCTCATGGTTTTTTGTGTCCAATAAAATCCTTCTTTTCTTTTGAAATTAAGGTCACTCTTGTTGTTCTTTCGGGAATGACATCAAATGGGGGAGAGTTCTTTTGAACTTGTGCTAAATGGTAATATCTTGAGGGGAGTGCGGCTGTGGAATATTAGAGGGGTTATCTTGTATCTTTAAACTCCTTGATGAATGCATTTAGCTTCGGCTTTATGATTGCATCAAAATTAGTTTCCGTGTATTTTTCTTTTAGTCATGAAATGTCTCTTTCGGAAATTTCATTATGATATCGTTCTTGTACCTTTGCTAATTTTATTGACAAAAAGGGGGAGAATTAATATGTAGTTCATACTACAAATACATATTGTGATCGGATCATTATGTAAAGGGGAGTGGTTTCCATGTGAGATGGAGCATTGAATAAAGGGGAGTGATACATGTCACCATAGTATTATTGCTGAAGTTGTGATACAATTGAACTTTGGCGCTGTGTAATAATACTATGACACTGTATAACAATGATCGAGAACTATGTTTTCTCATTGTTATAGATACGGATCTTCAACAACGGTGATGGTAAACTTACAACCTTTGGGATCATTGGAGTACTTGGAAGTGACGAAGATTTCGAGGAACGTTGAAGATTATACATGTGGAATAGGAGCTACTAAAGTTTCTTTATCTTTTTTGTATTCCATCTGTATTGATAGTTTTGTCACTAAAATTGGGGGAGATTGTTAGAGCATTGCTCGGTCGAACTCGCATGCGTTGCTATCTCAAGCATGTTTGTCAATGTTAGTGATCAAAACTATAAGTCTTGATTTCTAGTTTATTATAGCTAAGTCTCAGACTAGGATAGAAAGTGTAGTTGAGCTCAAGGACTTCATGGAGATTCATCATACAAGTAGAAGAACTACTCAAGGAACCGGTGGAACTTCTCAACAAAAAGGTATGTGAAGACTTGAACTTATCTATCACTCAAAAGTCTATCTACTCTATCTCCTACTCTTTGAGACAAGAAGTCATATGCTATATATATAGACTTGGATTATACACATTTGGTATTTCGAGCCGAGTATACCTCGCCTATCTATATCTCGAAATATGTGTTGGTAAGCTTTTTGCTTCAATCAAGTTTATCTTTACCATATGAAGAAAGTCATGTTATGTTTCAATCATCTTGAAAATTGCTTTGACGAGAAATGGTGTAACAACTATATAACGTCCTCTAAGAATGTTTCAATGATTGAAATGAGAGTTTAGATTACATAACCAATGGTGGACATAAGCATTGTTGTGGAAACACATTTATGTATAAGTCTTATTCCTTGAACCAAAGTTTGCGAACTTTGTTGATCAAGAGAACCAGAAGAATGGCGTGATCCAAGTCCGCGAACCCAGTCCGCGAACTAACTAAGTTCTCAAACCCGAGAATTTATGCTGGAGTTGACAAACTACTTACGTGAAGCTAAGTCCACGAACCGGCGAAGTTCTCGTACCCGAGAATTTCTGCCGGAGTTTGTAAACTCTACCCGGTAACTTAAGTTCGCGAACCTAGTCTGTGAACTTGAGAAGGTTATATATCTGAAGATGATTTCTGAACTTAAACTTAAAAATACTAAGGAATGCAGTTTGGAAACCGTGGCTATAAAATTTCATGAACCGATTCGAGTGAATCAAATCATTTTTGCTTCAATTGTGTCTTGTGTAGTACATAAGATTTCCTTGCAATTGAACAACTCTCTAACTAGTTCATTTGAAGTCATTTGAACTAGTTATGGTGAATAAGAACATGGTTAATATGAAATGCTCATATGGCTAACCATTTGGTTAACTATTGTTGAACCAACAAGTGCATACGTTTGGGTACGGTTAACAAACCTAGAAGCGTGCATTGTCAAGTGTGTGTAACAAGCTACGTTTTCAATCTAACTGTTGAGAAATATTAGCTTTAATCTAAATCAGGTTTTCATATAACGGTGAATATTGAATGCTTTGTTATTAAGCTAACATTGATTGCAAACCCTGATTTGAAAGACTATATAAAGGAGACATCTAGTATTGTGCAAAACTAATCTCCACACCTTACGTGTGATACTAGTTTGCATACTAGAGTCGATTCTCCTTTAACTTTTGGTTTTCTTCTTCTAAAACCAGGTTAACGACTTAAAGACTTCATTGGGATTGTGAAGCCAGACCGATATTACTTTTATCGTAGTTGTGTGATGTTGGGCCCCGGAAAGTCCTAAAAATTATCCCCGGCAGCGGCGCCAAAAACTTGGCAGGTCCGGAAAGTGTTTATAAAAATGATGCGATGGAAACGGGCCTACAGTAATACCGCAAGTGCACGGTCGTCAGTTGTAGCTCGTGCAAGTACGGGTCGATCCACAGAGATTGGGTGTGTTTCGGAAGCGTTTTAGCTAATTGGGTTCCTAGTTTTGCTTTGGGCTTAGAAGCCTTTTGGCTTAGATTGGGCTTTGAGTACTAATGGGTTTGAATGCCCTTTGAATGAATTGGGCTTAGTGGGTTTGTTGAAGATAAAATGAACTGAGCTTGGGCTCAGTTATCTTTGAAGTGCAAATGGGCTTTGGGCCTTTGATTGAGCTTTGGGCTCAATTTCACCTTAACAGTGAAATGGTCTTTCACAGTAATTGGGCTTTGGTTATGGTCTTCTGATGAGCCCAATTTGTGCTCTGGGCTTTTGGTTTTAGAAACTGGGCTTGAGCTTTGAAAGTTGGGCTTTGTTTCAGTGAACTGATTTGAGCTTTGGGCTCAACAGTTCAACTGTGAATTGGGCTTAGGACCTTGGACTCAGTTGGCCTTGGAAGGCAGCAGCAGCTGCAGAAAGGCAGCAGCAGCAGAAGAAGCTGCAGCAGCAACAGAAATGGATTGGCAGCAGCAGGAGCAAGTGCTGCACAGCAGCTACAGGGGAAAGAAGCAATGCAGGGCAAAGAAAGAAGACAGCAGTAAGGGAAGCAACAAGAAAAGCAACAGAGTTGCAGGGAAGTGAAGCAGCAACCCTGTAGTGCAGCAGCAGAAGTGCAACAGTAGGGGGAGCAGAAATGCAGTAGAAGAAAATGTAGAAAAGCAACAGAGTTGCAAGGCCTGGAAGAAACAATCAAGGCAAAAACAAAACAAAGCATGAACAAAGCCAACAGTTGATGATGAAATTATGGATGACAGGGAGCTAGGGGTTGAATTCACTCTAATGTTTACTGTGTATTCTCCTATAGGAAGTTAAACACAACTATGGTATAATTTCCAAAGCACTAATTGTCTTTCTACAGCACAACTAGTCAAGAGATTACGAATTCAGCTTGAGTTGCAGCTTATCAGCAGCTCATGATCCTAACTACAAAGTATACATGGCATACATTGTGAAAGTGAGGTGATGATGAGCTAAGTTCAGGTTTTACCTAAACTTGTTTAGCTTTCTAGAGCAATGTGGTCAATATACTGCACATTAAAACAATAAAGCTTCATCAAGTCCCTAGCAGGGTGATTTAGAACATGATAAGCAGCATAACAGTGAGCTAGGGGTGGCACTAACAAGACATTTGCACATTAACAGGCATAATTACACATGAACAGGAGCACTGAACTAACAATACATCAAAACAATTACACAACATGGCAACAAATGCATATTACAACATCATACACAGTACAATAACAAGAAGAAACATATGCAGATGATTAACAGTGCAGCAAAAATTAACATCAAACCTAACCCAATTAGGGGGAAACTTGGCTAGTCCAAGAACAGTTTTTACATCTCACATCACTTCCCTTTTATAGCTTACAAAAATATCCAAATTTTCAGAAACCCTAAATTGGAAACCCTAATTTTTAAATTGGAAATTAAACTCACTCTCTGATGCAAATAGCCTCGACCCATGCTTGTACTTCTCCTCCTCTCTCTTTAATCCTTACTCGAACGCTGCTCCAATTTCCTTCTTCTCTCCACTGTGAAACCCTAGCTATGTTTGTCTTCTTGGTAGCATCAAAAATTAATGCTAAGAACAAGACAGACACGACTAGGGAAGAGGTAGGTGATGGTGGTGGCGTCCTTGTGGTCGTGGTGGAGATGGAGACGGCGGAGCAGACATGGCAGTGTCTGCCATGGTCGGGGGAAGAGAAGAAATTTGGGGGAAATGATTTTTGGGGAAGAAGAAGGTGGGTGTTTGTTTTGGGTCGATGGGTTTGATGCTTAGGGTGTTGAGCGGGTTCATCAAACTTTGATGTTTGGCGAGCTGAGATGTTGGATCATTGGATCTGAGTGGAATCGAACGGATAGATGGAAGGATGTGTGAAGCGACCGTCGGATTCTGAGGTGCAACGAAGTTAACGGCACCAGATGGAGTTAGGTACTGTAGTGTAAGGCGGAATCATCGGGATTTGATGCACAGGCATAGGAACGACCGTTGGATTCAACTACCATCTAATCTGAAGGCTTGGAATTTCAGCGCTGTGGTGCTTGGCAGAGACTTCCGATTGATTATGATGAGGAGCGACCGTCGGATGCTCCCAGAACTGATCTGATGGCTGAGAACGGAGGCGCTTTTGTGTGTAGAAAATGAGGTTGTGCGCACCACTCTTCGCGGTTTCCTTGCGTAATTTCTCCCGGCTTTTCACTACTTTTCTGCTCTTTTCGCTCCATGACTCATCCGAACTTTATTTATTACCTAAAAATGCAAAATTAATTAATAAAAATATTTATTCTTGAAAACAATGAAAATACAGAATATGGGATAAAATGTAGAATTAATGCACAAAAGATGAGTTAAAATGCCAACAAAAAGGGATAAATATATACAATATTTGGCACTCATCAAATACCCCCAAACCTGAATTTTACTTGTCCTCAAGTAAAACAAAACTAAGGAAATCCTAACTATACCACTGTCGCTGGTCTCTCGAATGCATTTAGCGTATGCACTAAGCCTTTTAAACCACTAAGTGTCCCTAGTGGACGAGTTGAAGTCTCGTGAAGGTTTACCAGAGGTGTGCCTACAAAACCTAAGGGCAAATATAAGCTCATATTCCATCAAATGTGACATGTGCAAAACAGTTTAAGCTCACAGCAAAATGGAGATGTCAATCTAGCTATCAAGGCACAATCCTAGCACTGATAACAATAAGGACATGTGATAAGAGTGTAAAGTGTATCTACACATGTGTAAAGAAAGATCTGAAGTCATGACTACTAATCACCAAGAGATAGTTTCTCAGGCTAAGAACTGAGGTCGAAATCTAGCTAGCTGTCCGGACTTTACGAGAATTGTGAATGAGTTGGAGGTATTTCACAATTGCTCGCGTTGTACATCAATGGCATACACCCTTCCTTGCTTATTACAATAAAACAAAAGATGACTCTTTACATGACTCTTATTTACATTGACTATTCTCTTTTTATTTTTGGAACAAGAGATGATGGAATTGATAAATACTTGAATTTTTTTTTTTTTTTTTTTTTTTTTTTTTTTTGTATTTTTCTGATTTTTTTTTTTTTTTTTTTCTGAATTATACATCGTTTTTTTTTTTTTTTTTTTTTTTTTTTTTTTTTTTTTTTACATAGAAACACTTTTGATACATATACAAAAGGAAACAAAAGATTACATGACACTTTGCAAGAGGTAGCCCTTTTTGATGCACCCAGTTAAATTCGATGGTTGTTTTTCTTAATGTAACCTCCACCTTCTATCCCAACCAACCAAAGAACAAGCTAGTCAAGTTTCGTTCAGTATTCTAAAGTGATTGGCAATCGTAACTTCCTATCCAACACCTTGAAGATCGAGGCCATACATGTATTGGTAGATCGTGCGCGTGCAAATTTCTTATCACTATGTGAATTGTGCTAGAATCAGGGTGCCTAAATATCTAGACTAAGACTCCTAATAAAAATACATATTTGCACAAGAGTCAACATTTCAAGGTAAATGAGCTCCATTTTTATGATTTTTCATTTTTTAATTTTTTTGAATTTTTTCGATTTTTTCAAAAGAAGAAGGAGTTCGTTTTTAATTATAGCAAATTATCATGGTATCTACTCTATACCCCCAAACCTAAACTAAACATTGTCCTCAATGTTTCAAAATATGGAAAGAATTATAAAACAATATATGAAGAGGAACATGCTGAGTAGAGTAAAAGGAGAGAGAATACCCGATTTCGGCGAAAGCAGAATTAAAACTCCGTTATTCAAGGCAAAAATCCAACATATTTCAGCCGAGATCATATTGGATTAGCAAAATATATACAAAAGGAACAAAAGGGTTTTTAAGAAATTTTAGCTACTGGATTATATACAAAAAATTCACCATACACTAACAATCTAAAGAGTTGAGGATCAACCCAAAAGACAAAGTGTAGAGGTTTCAGCAGCTTCACACAATAATAATATGATAGGCATGCAAGTGAAGCTGTGAAACAAAATGAGCTACCCCCAAACCTGGATTTTACAGAAGATATAATTTTGAAAACAAAATCGCGCAGTTTCGGGGGTTCATCATGCAAAAGGTCTAGCTCGAAATGAACTGTGCTAGGGACGGGCAAACATGCTATTTCCAACTGTGGCTCTTTAAATGTATTATATTTTGAAGCAAAATAGTCCAAGAGGACTTGGGAAGCACACAGTTCCAATCCTAGATTGGGCATTCTCAGAGAAATTGGTTTTATAATATTGGTACAAACCAAATCTAGGTTGGGTGGAAGGCCATCAGATTGTGACTTAGGTAGAAGAATAGGCATATTATTATCAATCAAATCAAAATCTTCTAACTCATCTACACATGTCACATCATGCTCACAATCATCAATCAAATTGCCAAGATCACAATCAGAATTATCAACATCATCATGCTCCCCGGCAGCGGCGCCAAAAACTTGTTGGGCCCCGGAAAGTCCTAAAAATTATCCCCGGCAGCGGCGCCAAAAACTTGGCAGGTCCGGAAAGTGTTTATAAAAATGATGCGATGGAAACGGGCCTACAGTAATACCGCAAGTGCACGGTCGTCAGTTGTAGCTCGTGCAAGTACGGGTCGATCCACAGAGATTGGGTGTGTTTCGGAAGCGTTTTAGCTAATTGGGTTCCTAGTTTTGCTTTGGGCTTAGAAGCCTTTTGGCTTAGATTGGGCTTTGAGTACTAATGGGTTTGAATGCCCTTTGAATGAATTGGGCTTAGTGGGTTTGTTGAAGATAAAATGAACTGAGCTTGGGCTCAGTTATCTTTGAAGTGCAAATGGGCTTTGGGCCTTTGATTGAGCTTTGGGCTCAATTTCACCTTAACAGTGAAATGGTCTTTCACAGTAATTGGGCTTTGGTTATGGTCTTCTGATGAGCCCAATTTGTGCTCTGGGCTTTTGGTTTTAGAAACTGGGCTTGAGCTTTGAAAGTTGGGCTTTGTTTCAGTGAACTGATTTGAGCTTTGGGCTCAACAGTTCAACTGTGAATTGGGCTTAGGACCTTGGACTCAGTTGGCCTTGGAAGGCAGCAGCAGCTGCAGAAAGGCAGCAGCAGCAGAAGAAGCTGCAGCAGCAACAGAAATGGATTGGCAGCAGCAGGAGCAAGTGCTGCACAGCAGCTACAGGGGAAAGAAGCAATGCAGGGCAAAGAAAGAAGACAGCAGGAAGGGAAGCAACAAGAAAAGCAACAGAGTTGCAGGGAAGTGAAGCAGCAACCCTGTAGTGCAGCAGCAGAAGTGCAACAGTAGGGGGAGCAGAAATGCAGTAGAAGAAAATGTAGAAAAGCAACAGAGTTGCAAGGCCTGGAAGAAACAATCAAGGCAAAAACAAAACAAAGCATGAACAAAGCCAACAGTTGATGATGAAATTGTGGATGACAGGGAGCTAGGGGTTGAATTCACTCTAATGTTTACTGTGTATTCTCCTATAGGAAGTTAAACACAACTATGGTATAATTTCCAAAGCACTAATTGTCTTTCTACAGCACAACTAGTCAAGAGATTATGAATTCAGCTTGAGTTGCAGCTTATCAGCAGCTCATGATCCTAACTACAAAGTATACATGGCATACATTGTGAAAGTGAGGTGATGATGAGCTAAGTTCAGGTTTTACCTAAACTTGTTTAGCTTTCTAGAGCAATGTGGTCAATATACTGCACATTAAAACAATAAAGCTTCATCAAGTCCCTAGCAGGGTGATTTAGAACATGATAAGCAGCATAACAGTGAGCTAGGGGTGGCACTAACAAGACATTTGCACATTAACAGGCATAATTACACATGAACAGGAGCACTGAACTAACAATACATCAAAACAATTACACAACATGGCAACAAATGCATATTACAACATCATACACAGTACAATAACAAGAAGAAACATATGCAGATGATTAACAGTGCAGCAAAAATTAACATCAAACCTAACCCAATTAGGGGGAAACTTGGCTAGTCCAAGAACAGTTTTTACATCTCACATCACTTCCCTTTTATAGCTTACAAAATATCCAAATTTTCAGAAACCCTAAATTGGAAACCCTAATTTTTAAATTGGAAATTAAACTCACTCTCTGATGCAAATAGCCTCGACCCATGCTTGTACTTCTCCTCCTCTGCTAATCCTTTACTCGAACGCTGCTCCAATTTCCTTCTTCTCTCCACTGTGAAACCCTAGCTATGTTTGTCTTCTTGGTAGCATCAAAAATTAATGCTAAGAACAAGACAGACACGACTAGGGAAGAGGTAGGTGATGGTGGTGGCGTCCTTGTGGTCGTGGTGGAGATGGAGACGGCGGAGCAGACATGGCAGTGTCTGCCATGGTCGGGGGAAGAGAAGAAATTTGGGGGAAATGATTTTTGGGGAAGAAGAAGGTGGGTGTTTGTTTTGGGTCGATGGGTTTGATGCTTAGGGTGTTGAGCGGGTTCATCAAACTTTGATGTTTGGCGAGCTGAGATGTTGGATCATTGGATCTGAGTGGAATCGAACGGATAGATGGAAGGATGTGTGAAGCGACCGTCGGATTCTGAGGTGCAACGAAGTTAACGGCACCAGATGGAGTTAGGTACTGTAGTGTAAGGCGGAATCATCGGGATTTGATGCACAGGCATAGGAACGACCGTTGGATTCAACTACCATCTAATCTGAAGGCTTGGAATTTCAGCGCTGTGGTGCTTGGCAGAGACTTCCGATTTTGATGATCTATGAAGGAGCGACCGTCGGATGCTCCCGAGAACTGATCTGATGGCTGAGAACGGAGGCGCTTTTGTGTGTAGAAAATGAGGTTGTGCGCACCACTCTTCGCGGTTTCCTTGCGTAATTTCTCCCGGCTTTTCACTACTTTTCTGCTCTTTTCGCTCCATGACTCATCCGAACTTTATTTATTACCTAAAAATGCAAAATTAATTAATAAAAATATTTATTCTTGAAAACAATGAAAATACAGAATATGGGATAAAATGTAGAATTAATGCACAAAAGATGAGTTAAAATGCCAACAAAAAGGGATAAATATATACAATATTTGGCACTCATCATGTGATCTGATCTTGCATCTTCTATCGTACGAGTACAATCAAATTGATTGGCTTGATATTGATATCTCCGATAGGCAAGATATAAAAAGTAATCACAAACATCTTCGTCTCATTGTTTGTGATTCCAAAACATCTTGTTTCGCAACCATACGATTAAGATTGTTGTAAGGTGATTGATAACTTTTGGCCATTCTTCGGGAATATAAGACCGGATTATCAATTGGTTCCTGTTCACCTTGACTATTATCAAAAGACGGAACAAAACTTTTAAGGTTTATCTGTGGGAGACATATTGATCATTTGATAGACTTGTCTATGTGAGACAGATTTGTTTATTGTCAAAGCCTGCGATTTTGGGTCGTGGAAAATCTTAGTTGTGGGTGAGATCAGCTAAGGGAATCAAGTGCGCAGTATCCTGCTGGGATCAGAGGCGTAGGTGCATAACTGTACCTTGGATCAGTGGGAGATTGATTGGGGTTCAACTACAGTCCGAAGTTAGCTTTGAGTAGGCTAGTGTCTGTAGCGGCTTTATACAGTGTGTGTTCAATCTGGACTAGGTCCCGGGGGTTTTCTGCATTTGCGATTTCCTGGTTAACAAAATTTTTGTGTCTGTGTTATTTCTATTTCCACATTATATTGTTTATCTTTATAATTGAAATAATACAAGTTGTGTGTTGAAGTTCAATCAATTAGAATATCCGACCTTACGATTGTTGATTTCATTGATTGACACTTGGATATTGGTCTTTGGTACTATCCAAGTTATTCCTTGTGTTTGATTAAAGACTCGCTGATTTCTGTTGGTTCGAGTAAATCAAAACAAGAGAGAGATATTAACTCCTTGAGATACTTTTACCTAGATTGAGTCAGACTGTCTAGTTGTTTCTCTAGAAAGTATTACGGAGTTAGTCCATACAGATTGCTAAGCGAAATATTGGGTGTTGTTGCTATACCCCCCGCTTTTTTCAATTGGTATTAGAGAAGGCAAACACGTTCAAGACCTTACAAGTTTGTGTTTGTAGCGATCTGACTCTATGGACATAGTTGTTATCTCTATTAACGTACCACCAGTCTTCGATGGCTCTAATTACTTTAGTGGAAAATTTCTATGCGAGCTTTTCTTCAAGCACGTGATTTTAAATCATGGGTATATGTTGTTAATGGCTATGATGCTCCCGTTGTGGCAGATGGAGATGTAAACGTTCCCAAGAATATTGGTGAATACAGTCCTGCCGAGATACTTGTTGCAAAGCAAAATTCCGATGGTTTGAATGCAATCATAAATGCCATTACCCCAAATCTTCAGCACCATGTGTCAAATTGCACTAGGTCCAAAGATGCTTGGGATATCTTAGAAACCGTATTTGAAGGTAACTCCAGTGAAAAGGAAGCTACACTTCAAAATCTTAATTCCGAGTGGGAGAACCTTCGTATGGCAGATGAAGATACATTTGATGAGTTTAATCACAGAGTGTCTAAAATTGTTAAAGCATCTTTTGCATTGGGTAAGACTATTCCTGAAAAGGACATTGTGATGAAAATTCTCAGATCGATGCCATCTAGATACGAGTCTAAGAAGCATGCCATCGTTGAGGGAAATAACCTTGATAATCTTTCCAGAAATACATTGGTTGGAAAGCTAAAGATATTTTATCATGAGAAAACATCCAAAATCGGAAAGGATGTTGCCTTTAAAGCACAGAAGAACACTAAATTACTTGATAAAGGTAAAAGTGTTTATGTCTCTAAGGATGATCAGTCTGAGGATGATTTTTTGAATGAAGATCTTGACAAATCAGTCTCCTTGATCACAAGACAGTTTAGGGATCTTCTATTGAAGAGAAGTAAACGGTTTTCAAGAGACAAACCTAGGTCATCAGATTAACCTCACAATCGCGTTCCTCCTAAAAACAGGGATGCTGACGAGGATATGCCACAGTGCTTTAAGTGTAAATGTTTTGGTCATTTTGCAAACGAGTTCCCAAATCGTAGAAAATACACTGGGAACAAAGGTCTTGTTGTAACACTTGATGACATGTCTGAGATCTATGATTCAGATGAAGACAGGAAATCAAGTGTCGGTCTTCTATGTGAAAACATTGATTTTGATAATTGTAGCAATACATATATCAACCTTGATGGTTTCGGTGAAGAGGAGAATCCAATCAAGCTGGAAGAATCAATTGACCCATCCTTTGGAAACTTTAGTTGCGTTCACACCACAGATGCCTGAATACTATCCAAGTTTGACGTGCTCGTTTTGTTCTCAGAAAGGTCATGAACTATCAAGATGTTACAAGTACAAACATCAAGTGAGGCACGCCAAAAAACTTCAACGAAGAGCAAATCGATTGGCAAGAAAGCTTAAACTTGCTCAGAAGACTGCTGAGGTATGTAGGATTTATCTTCGTCTAAGAAGTTGGTTTCCAAAGACAAAATAAGACCATTAGAGAAGAAGGTTTGGTCAAATCGCTTAGTCTGAGGATTCCTCTCTAGAGAAAAATGGTGGACAAATTGTTGCTCACCACAACACAAATTGATTGTGTTGTTTGGTAAATCTTGTCTCATGTGCCTGATCAAAAGAGATAAGATTGTGTACCGCTCAGGATTTAGGAAAAGTTTTTCTTTTAGTTTGTTTTTCATGTCTATCAAATAAAGTAAAGGGTTATTATCGACAATTATACTATTTATAGGGTTTAGAGTTGGGCATCCACGAACCTGTTTAAAGGTTAAGAACGCTACATTCCTTTTTCCTCTCTGATATCCTTTATATCTTAAGACTGCTTGATGAGATTGTGAATTCCACTCACAAAAACCAATTGTTTATAATTATTCTCTAAGCATCATGTCTTTGGATGGAAAAAATGTCAATATGATTGTTAAGCCATCAATCAAGGAAAAAGAGAAATCTCCAGTAACTCATTCCTTGAAAAGATAGAGGAGGAATACAAGAAAGCCAAGGGCTGTCCCTTCTAACTCTCAAAAGTTTTTCGATGTTCTTGATGGGTTGAAGGATGTAAGAAAGGAGATTAGTGAAATAAATTCTTGCGTTTTAAGATCTTTGGAAATTCAGAAAGCCCTGGTTTGACATCATCAGCCAAGACGGTTCGTTGGTATTGACTCTTTCCTCCACAAACCTTATATTTCAATGGATGTTTACGACAAGGAGTTCGGGAATGATAAGGAATTTCACAAAGACATTGTTGCCTAGTTTGTCTTCTTTTTGGCTTAGTTGGAAGAATAACTAGTGCTTGAATCGCAATGATTGTGACTACACATAGCTATTATGTTTTATGTTTTTGTTCTTTTTTAGGGTTTTTGGTTTAAATTCTAAAAATATTTGGAGAATTATAGTTTTGCAGTATTAATCTTTATGATTTGATATATTGCAATTTGTTATGGGATATTGGTGTTTACGTCCGTGAACTATGTTCGTCCCATACTCTGTCATAAGTAAAGTCGTTTGTGATCGGTATTCATGTACTGGTAAAAGAATGAAAAGACTTTTGACAAATACAAAAGTTAAGCCTATATTGTCAAATATTTGATAGAAGATAAGTTAAAATCTTTTGTTTTCAAGGATTATGTCTATTAATATCATTATGCAAATAGTGATTGAAGATAGAATGAATCCTTGTATATTCCGCAGTAATGATCATCCCTGATCCATAATTTTATGTATTATTGTGAGGCTCCGTAGTACATCTTATGTTGAGTACTATACAACCGATTTGATTTATTAGCTTAGTTGGTGTTCCGTGAGATATGTTATGTCGAGCATATTGAACTAAATTAATCATCTTGTTTAGTTATTTAGTTATTGCTCCGTAAGTTTTCTTATGTCGAGCAAAACAAATGACAATTAAATTGATTACTTTTGTAATTAGTTTGGTTGTGTATTCCAATTAGATTAATTATGGGTTCTCTTGTGATTAATCTAGTTGAGTATTTTCTTGTCTCCATAAGTTCTCTTATGCTGAGCATAATCAATTGACTTGATCACCTCTTGTGTTTAATTTGATTGTGTATTCCGATTAAATTGATCATGGGTTTACTTGTGATTAATTTGATTGAGTTTTTTGGATATAGAAAATCATTCTCATGGTTTTTGGTGTCCAATAAAATCCTTATTTTCTTTTAAAATTAAGGTTGCTCTTGTTGTTCTTTCGGGAATGACATCAAATGGGGGAGAGTTCTTTTGAACTTGTGCTTAATAGTAATATCTTGAGGGGAGTGCGGTTGTGGAATATTAGAGGGGTTATCTTGTATCTTTAAACTCCTTGATGAATGAATTTAGCTTCGGCTTTATGATTGCATCTAAATTAATTGGTGTGTATTTTTCTTTTAGTCATGAAATGTCTCTTTCGGAAATTTCATTATGATCCCGTTCTTGTACCTTTCCCAATTTTATTGACAAAAAGGGGGAGAATTAATATTTAGTTCATACTACAAATACATATGGTTTTCGGATCATTATGTAAGGGGGAGTGGTTTCCATGAAATTAATATGTAGTTCATACTACAAATACATATGGTTTTCGGATCATTATATAAGGGGGAGTGGTTTCAATATGAGACAGAGTATTGACTAAGGGGGAGTGATACATATCACCATAGTATTATTGTTGAAGTTGTGATACAATTGAACTTTGATGTTTGGTAATAATACTATGATACTGTATACAATGATCGGAACTATGTTTTCTCATTATTATAGCTACGGATCTTCAACAACGGTGATTCTAAACTTACAACCTTTGGGATCATTGGAGTATTTGGAAGTAAAGAAGATTTCGAGGAATGTTGAAGATTAGACATGTGGAATATGAGCTACTAAAGTTTATTTATCTTTTTTGTATTCCATTTGTATTGATAGTTTTGTCACTAAAATTGACAAAGGGGGAGATTGTTAGAGCATTGCTCGGTCGAACTCGCATGCGTTGCTATCTCAAGCATGTTTGCCAATGTTAGTGATCAAAACTATAAGTCTTGATTTCTAGTCTATTATAGCTAAGTCTCGGACTAGGATAGAAAGTGTAGTTGAGCTCAAGGACTTCATGGCGATTCATCATACAAGTAGAAGAACTACTCAAGGAACAGGTGGAACTTCTCGACAAAAAGGTATGTGAAGACTTGAACTTATCTATCACTCAAAAGTATATCTACTCTATCTCTTACTCTTTGAGACAAGAAGTCGTATGCTATATATATAGACTTGGATTATACACATTTGGTATTTCGATCCGAGTATACCTCGCCTATCTATATCTCGAAATATGTGTTGGTAAGCTTTTCGCTTCAATCAAGTTTATCTTTACCATGTGAGGAAAGTCATATTATGTTTCAATCATCTTGAAAATTGCTTTGACGAGGTGTACCAACTATATAACGTCCTCTAAGAATGTTTCAATGATTGAAATAAGAGTTTATATTACATAACCAATGGTGGACATAAGCATTGTTGTGGAAACACATTTATGTATAAGTCCTATTCCTTGAACCAAAGTTTGCGAACTTTTTTGATCAAGAGAATCGGAAGAATGGCGTGAGCCAAGTCCAGAACCCAGTCCGCGAATTGCTTAAGTTCTCAAACCCGAGAATTTCTGCTGGAGTTGACAAACTACTTGCGTAAAGCTAAGTCCGCGAAGAGGCGAAGTTCTCATACCCGAGAATTTATGCTGGAGTTTGTAAACTTTACCCGTTAACTTGAGAAGGTTATATATCTGAAGATGATTTCTGAACTTAAACTAAAAAAAACTAAGGAATGCAGTTTGCAGACCGTGGCTATAAAAGTTCATGAACCGATTCGAGTGAATCAAATCATCTTTCCTTCAATTGTGTCTTGTGTAATACATAAGATTTTCTTGCAATTGAACAACTTTCTAACTAGTTCATTTGAAGTCATTTGAACTAGTTATGGTGAAGAAGAACATGGTTGATATGAAATTCTCATATGGCTAACCATTTGGTTAACTATTATTGAACCAACAAGTGCATACGTTTGGATACGGTTAACAAACCTAGATGCGTGCATTGTAAATTGTGTATAACAAGCTAAGTTTTCGATCTAACGGTTGAGAAATATTAGCTTGAATATAAACCAGGTTTTCATCTAGCGGTGAATATTGAAGGCTTTGTTACTAATCTAACATTGATTGCAAACCCTGATTTGAAAGACTATATAAAGGAGACATCTAGTATTGTGCAAAACTAATACCCACACCTTACGTGTGATACTAGTTTGCATACTAGAGTCGATTCTCCTTTAACCTTTGGTTTTCTTCTTCTAAAACCAGGTTAACGACTTCATTGGGATTGTGAAGCCAGACCGATACTACTTTTATCGCAGTTGTGTGATCTGATCTTGCATCTTCTATCGTACGAGTACAATCAGATTGATTGGCTTGAGATTGATATCTCCGATAGGCAAGATATAAAAAGTAATCACAAACATCTTCGTCTCATTGTTTGTGATTCCGCAACATCTTGTTTCCCTACCATACGATTAAGATTGTTGTGAGGTGATTGATAACTCTAGGCTGTTCTTCGGGAATATAAGACCGGATTATCAATTGGGTTATGTTCACCTTGATTATTATCAAAAGACGGAACAAAACCTTTAGGGTTTATCTGTGGGAGACAGATTGATCCTTTGATAGACTTGTCTGTGTGAGACAGATTTTTTTATTATCAAAGCCTGCGATTTTGGGTCGTAGCAACTCTTAGTTGCAGGTGAGATCAGCTAAGGGAATCAAGTGCGCAGTATCCTGCTGGGATCAGAGGCGTAGGAGCATAACTGTACCTTGGAACAGTGGGAGATTGATTGGGGTTAAACTACAGTCCAGTCCGAAGTTAGCTTGGAGTAGGCTAGTGTCTTTAGCGGCTTAATACAGTGTGTGTTCAATCTGGACTAGGTCCCGGAGTTTTTCTGCATTTGCGGTTTCCTCGCTAACAAAATTCTGGTGTATGTGTTATTTCTATTTCCGCATTATATTGTTTATCTTTATAATTGAAATAATACAGGTTGTGCGTTGAAGTTCAATCAATCAGAATATCCGACCTTACGGTTGTTGATTTCATTGATTGACACTTGGATATTGGTCTTTGGTACCATCCAAGTTATTCCTTGTGTTTGATTAAAGACTCGTTGATTTCTATTGGTTCGAGTAAATCAAAACAAGAGAGAGATATTAACTCCTTGAGAAACTTTTACCTAGATTGAGTCTGACTGTTGATTCTCTAGAAAGTATTTCAGAGTTAGTCCATACAGATTGCTAAGCGAAATATTGGGTGGTATTGTTAGACCCCCGCTTTTTCAATATAGCACAGTATGTGTACCTGTATGCTAACTGTTGCAAGTTATTCCAAGTCCATGAACCATAGTATGCATACCCGTATGCGTACTGGTTTGATAGTTTAAGTCCGGGAACTTCGTATGCATACCGAATTAAAAGTTCAAGTCCGGAAATTCAACTGAGTTTGGTCATGTACGAAAGCGTACCCGTTCGCATACTGGCCAACCCAGACCAAGTCCGGCTACTTAGGTATGCGTACCCGTTTGCATACTTGAGTGGGTTAAGTTCTAAAATCGGTTTGTTCATGAATAAATACATTTATATAATAAGGAATGCAATCTTTTGTAAACCGTGGCTATAATGTTCATGAATTGATTCGAGTGAATCAAAATCGATTTTGCTTCAATTGTGTCATGTATACTTCTATGAGAATATAAATAATTGAACTCTATAACTAGTTTCATTTGAGTCATTTGAACTAGTTGTGATTAAGATGAATAAGGTTGATATGAAAGTGTTCATATGTCCAACTTCGGTTAACTATTATTGAGCCAACCATGTGTACATGTTTAGGTACGGTTACTTATATCTAAATGAAGTCATATTTCATTTGTGTATAACAATCTAAGTTCGATCTAACGGTTGAAATATATTAGCTTGACTCTAATAAGGTTTTCATCTAACGGTGAAAATTGAATGCTTTGTTACCAAGGTAGCATTGATTGCAAACCCTTATTTGAAGACTATATAAGGGAGAACTCTATCAACTGGGAAACCGGATCCCCATAGCTCCTGTGTGAGTTGCATAAGCTAGAGCCTATTCTCCTTTAACCTAGCTAGGATTTTCCTAAAACCATTATAGTTTAACGACTTAAAGACTTCATTAGGATTCTGAATCCAGACCCAAGTATTTTCTTTGTAGTTGCGTGTTTTGATATTACTTTGTTCCAATCGTATTGAGTACTATCTTCTCTTAGATTTTCTCGAGATTTAATCTCCGATAGGTAAGATAAAAAGTAGTAAAAAACATCTTCGTCTCATCGTTTGTGATTCCACAATATTTTGTTTCGCTACCACACGATTAGGATCATTGTGAGGTGATTTATATTACTAGGATGTTCTTCGGGAATATAAGTCTAGTGTATCAATTGGTTCTTGTTCACCTTGATTTATCAAAAGACGGAACAAAAACTCGTAGGTATTTATGTGGGAGACAGATATATCTATTCAATAGACTTTTTTGTGGGAGACTGATGTGTTTATAAGTCTTCGACTTTAGGTCGTAGCAACTCTTAGTTGTGGATGAGATCAGCTAAGGGAATCAAGTGCGCAGAATCCGGCGTGGTTCTAGAGGCGTAAAGAACGCGACTGTACCTTAATCGGTGTGAGACTTGGTTAGGGATCAACTAAATTCTATTTCGAAGTTAACTTGTAGTAGGTTAGAGTCTATAGCGGCTTAATACAGTGTGGTGTTGAATCTGGACTAGGTCTCGGTTTTTTTTTTTTTGCATTTGCGGTTTCCTCGTTAACAAAATTTCTAGTGTATGTGTTATTTTTTTTCCGTATTATATTTTTATAAATTGAAATATCACAGGTTGTGCGCAGTTCAATCAATTGGTGAATCCGAACTTTGGTTGTTGTTTGAAATTGAATGACGCTTGGATATTGGTATATGGTACCATCCAAGTTATTTCTCATATTAATCCGGCTCACAGATTTCTATCTGTTCGATTGCAGATTATTTTGAGAAATTGAGATATAACTCTTGGATGTATTTTCCTTGATTGAGTCTGACTGTCTAGTTGATTATCTTGGAAATATATCGGAGTTAGTCCATACAAATTGCCTAAATGAAATATTAGGTGTGGCTATTAGACCCCCGCTTTTCAGACTCACACTTTCTTTTTTGCTTGTGAATAACTTACAATTACTCTCGAAGATGCAGCTGCACTTCTTCATCTTTAAGTTATGGGTACCTTTTGTTAGAGCATAGTTCGGTTGAACCCACCAAGCGTTGGTATGTCAAGTTTGATTGTCATATTTTAGCATTAAAACTCATCTAAAGTTACTTGATTAATTACTAGAGTCAACTTCGTTTAGGTTGGACTAGAAAGTCTAGGAATGTTGAGACTTACAAGTATTACTCCGAAGACCCGAAGAATGTGAAGAAGTAACGACTACAATGAAGACATCATCCTTTCACTTGAGGTTAATAATACTGACTTGACTTGTTTCCATTCCTAACTTATCTTTCAAGTAGCTTTATATTGAAAACATAACAGGTGAACTATATTTATAACACTCTTGTGATTAGAATTGGTCATAACATTATGATCTAAGTGTCAAGGAATTATATAGAATTATGAAATATAAGGCTATCTTTTGAACTTCGTAAATACAATGTCAACATAATCTATGTGTATAGTTACTTGATTATGTGTGGGATATAGGTGTGGTTTCATCTAAGTCCCACATAATCTATGTATAACGTCAACATCCTGACTCAACGAACTTGTTTCGTAATCGAGAGGGAAATCAATAAGTGTGTTGGTCCGGTTTTTCATTGAATAATATTTGGATGACCAATGCAAGATGACATGTAAAACCAATCTTAACTTTTGTTGAGAATTAAGAAGAACCGGTCATATCCTATATTGTGTGACTAGGTATAACCGACCCTAACTAGGGTTGATTTAGAATATCGATTAGAATATTTGCATCTTCGGATAAGGCTGAGATGTGGTTGAGCTTTATCTTTGGATACTTTATCATGTTCTGGTCATGACCCTCTAGGGAAGGAAGAGCGACAAGACATCTTGGCTGGATATGGTAGTTTATGACAGTATGTGTCTCTACAACATTTTTCATTAGGTAATGAATTTGTTGGATCCTTTCCAAGTGCTTGATAACTTTATCCAGACGATGAAAATACGAATCCAATAGAAAAAGAACGAGATCAATATGATATGAAAGAGTTTTGAGTAAATAATGAAGTGTAGTAAACTTCCTGAGTCCCCTATGATTGGTTTGATGATCCCATGACCTAAACGAAGTTTAGAGCAAATAATCATTAGAATCTTCAATTTCAGAGTGTCATCTAGTCCTTGAGATTGATGAGGCAATTCCGATGGTTGGATAGTTGCTCCTTTACTTTGTCGCGTTCGTAATGATCTCCATCCTTTTTGGTGAGGTTGATTGGAGACTGGATCCCGTTAGTGTTATTTTCAGCAATTTTATTATTCTTTCTTTGGGAATCGTGTACTAAATCTATATTTGTTGTATCTATCTCTATTGTCCATTCTACATGTATTTTCAAATATAAGTCAAGATGTCTATATGAGTTTTTCAAGATTCCGTTAAGTCCCCGGGAGTTCGCATAAGTCCCTACCCAACTTTTTCAATGGATGGTAGTATATATTCGTAGCAATAGGTTACTGGGGCGTTTTTGTTATGGAGAGCGAGATTCAAGTGATCCAGGACGTTACTAACCTATTAACTAAGGTCAAATACTCGTCTGAGACAGAGAAGTGCTAGTACGGATAACCCTCTCCACCATATCATAGGCGGATTTATAAAAACTGAATCAAACGGATGTTTTTGTATTTTAGATTGGTGGAATCGACTTCCTTCCTGATAGACACCAAAATTGAGATCTTTAATTGAGTGGACAACCTCCAACCGTAGTCTTCAAAATGTAGTTACCTAAAATTGGTGAGAGTTTGAATGTGGGATTTTAAGGCTTCGAGAGTCAGTTACGGGAGGATGAGCACGAGCAATCTGCGCTTAGACCACGCACAATTGACGTTCGACTACTTCAGTTATAAAGAAGAAGGCTTAGGGACAATCTTAGGAGGGAAGCAGATGAAAAGAAAAATCAGTGAATTCTAGGGTTTGGAGAAGAATTTCTCTGAGATATTATGAAAAACTTGTGTTTAGATTGGGAAATAGTAAACTATTTATAGCTGAATTCTCTAATCTCAGGTCAGTGAAGATAGGGATTATTAGTCGTGCGGAGCACTTTCCCGTCTTTTCAGAAATAAATAGCGATAAACTAGGCTGTGTTTATCTCTTTATTTCACCGTCTTTACACTTTTTTGCGGTGAGAAATAACCCAGGTACTTCTCATACGTGTCATAGACCGCCATACAAAAACCCTAATTCATATCCCCTAATTTGTGTGTAGCTGAGTCATCCTTTGTGATGATGTGTTGAGAGAGAGAAATATTCCCTATAGCTAAGTCGGCCAAGGTAAAGAGATATTTTCTTTATTTACGAGCATGACTGGGATGAGTCACGTGAAAAGGCAGGAAATATCTTAGAGATCGTATGTAGAATGTGAGAGCAGCTGAGATTGGGATCCTCCTCTTCATGGCCGGTTACGTAGGTCATGTGAAGGTCGTATTGTTTCCCATGGGTCCCTTTGTTGAGCATGAGGAGCTCAAGAAAGCTTATACACGTTTTTTGATAGACATGTATAGTTCATACTCAATTTACTGGACATGAGTGTGTTTGAGACGCTAAAAAAGAGGCTTGTGCCTGACACAAGACTCTTCATTCGATCTAGTTTAGATACAATAAATATGATGTCGATTGAGGCTTAACTCATGAGATTGATTCTCTTCATAGTCAGCTTGGACACGGTTAAGACAAAAAGAGAGGCTTGCGCGCCCAAAGCGAAACCTCGGCTCACTTTTTTTAACCATCGTATCTTGCGGAGATGTGATATGAGTCAATTAGATTTAGTTTATATAGTGGGGACGACATGATTAGTGTATCTCGTGGGGATATACTTTGAATTGTTCAGGAAGCCTCAGTAAGTCGAGTCGAAGCCCTGAGTATATGTGACCAGTGTATCTCCTGATGATGTACTAGTAGTCAGTCGTCCTTGGTATCAAATAGGGACGAGTCGTACTTAGGGGAGACATAAATGTCTCTGCTCAGCAAAACTACCTAGTTGTGTTGTTACTGGTGGAGTTGTCTATTCGGAGAGGAAAGTACCCTAATTAGGCGAAATCTCTTACGACCACTCGTTTTAAAGACTTCTTTGGGATTGGGAAGATCTAAGAGTACCGTTGGTGGGAAACTAGATAATTGCAGTTTATTATTAGTTTTCGATTGATTTGATTGACTGACGGTGGTTGAACTTTGATTGCACCTAGTTTGTTTATGCTTGAGAATCTTCTCTTCTGATATAAGATTCACGCAAACTAAATCGAAGTTTCGACGGGGATCTTTAGACTGTTTGTAGATCTAAAGACATCTTGTGACAATCCATTGTTAACAGACTCCGTTCTGTGCATGATTGATCACAAGAGATTCAAGTTGATTGTGTGCAGATGTTTATTGAAGATCTAAGAAAATTTGAAGACAAAGAAGATTGCTTGTTTGAGTTCATAATCTTTAGTGTGCACAAAACTTGATCGGCTGGGGATCCAACTATAATCGGTTTATCTTTGTGATAATCTTTATTGATTAGTTGAGTAGATCGACATCAATATATTGTCTTTGTGACTAAGAATATTGATTGCAAAATCTAGACCCAACTACTTTGGTAGTTGTATTTTAGATAGATCTAAGAACCTGACAAAGGAGTTTATTGAGATAAACGGAAGAGCCTTTTGTCAAACTCATATCACTTGTTTGAAAAGAATTGTTACCGAACAGATTTGTTGTTCTTTTACTGTTTGGAATACGAACCAAAGGAGTTGTTCCAAGTGCCTGACTTATTACAAGTTAGAGGCGCAGGGATACAGACGGACTAGGTGAATTATGGGTTTAGTTGCTTGGTCTCAACTATACGAATTTGGTTTAGATTTTGTATAGCGGCTTAATCCTGAGAGTATTTATTTCTGGACAAGTCCCGAGATTTTTCCGCATTTGCGGTTTCCTCGTTAACAAAATCTTGCTGTGTCTTTTACTTTTCTATTTCTGTAACGTTAATTCATAATTACTTGATAGCAGTCCTATTGTGTTTGGTTAAGATCGAATGTATTATCAAATAATCATACTTTTTTGTTGTATTGTCTCGATCTCGTATCCATAGACGATCACACGAAGTGTGAACCAATTAGTTGTATTGTCTCGACTCAGTCCATAGACAATCACTTTCGAAGAAAGGACTTATAGGTGGAAAATTTTTAGATTGAGGTATATTTGGGTACCCTCGTCTTTTCAATTGGTATCAGAGCGGGCAAACACGAAAATATCTAACAATCTGTGTTTGGTACGATCCAACCTATAAGAATTGAATCTATGTCTGATTCAATTAACGTTATGCAAGAGTATAAATACTCAAAAGTTGAAGATGTTACCAATTCGTCGACCCATGATCCAGGAATTACGAAGATCAAGTGTACATTGAGTCGTTCTCTGATGGAAAAGAAGATGTTGATAAAGAGTTGGTAAAACTCCTAAAGCCTATAAAATCCCTGTCTTCAAAATTGCTAATATCAAAGACGGAGTCAAATCATCTTAAGAATGAGATCAGAGATAAAGACATTCAATTGAATATTCTAGCCAAAGAGAATATGGATCTCACTGTCAAATTAGAAGTTATTTGTAAATATCTTACTTAAGATAAAGAGATACATCCTATGACTCTGACTAATGATTCTGTTGTAATTTCTTCTGATGAAGAAACCAAAGGTCCTTGCTCGATTTGAGAGATTGTGATAACAAAACTTGTTTGATCACATACGAAATAGATCATGATGATAGTAGTGTGCCTAACTACATCAAGTCAGAAGAGGATGAGAAACCGGCTTCTATACCTACTGATGATCAGGCGAAATCTTGTCCAAAGGAAATTTTGAACCGATTCCATGTTAGTGATCTTAAGGAATACAACCTTCAGTCACTTGATAGGAAACTTATACTTCTTCAAAATGCGGTGGTAAAAACATTGAAGGAAGTTTCTTGCCTTAAAAAACTGAATGATTATTCCTCAGTAGAAAGACGGATTTTACCTCATCTCGATAAAGTACACTCAAAAGAATCAGAAGTAAGAGTTGATAATCGCTTCTGGAAAAAGGTTCCTCCTCACCCATATCGAAACAATTCTTGTTTTGATGAAGAACGACTCCAGAAGAAAGGAAATGAGAGAATATCTACCAATGGAAACAATCATGAATTTTCGATAATTGTTTCAGATAAGCATGCTGATGTACATCATAAGGAAATCTTTAGAATGAGAAACTCTTATGAAAATCTCATTGATAGAATTAAGAGAGATTTATCTATCTCTGAAAATTCTCACATCAGTACATCTTCTCCACATGATCATATCTCTAGAGTAAGGAAAGATCATTATCCTGGGAGAAAATATTCAGGGCAGAAATTCCCAAAGAGAAACATGAACTATGTTTCTGATACCCGTTGTAAGCTAGAAAAATCTTACTCAGATACAACTTAGTTATATCGAAACTCTCACCTCTTTTGTGCTCTTAATTATGGATAGGAAAAGCACAATAAAACGAGAGCACATGTTTCGTTGTGTATTTGTTTATCAGAAAAGTTGTGACATTTTATGGATGGCTTCGAATCCATATTTGTCTAAAAATTGTTCTTGTTTAACATGATCTTCCAAAAATAGGTTTTATTTAGAATTTTCGAATTTTAATAAACCTTCCAGCATGAGAAGTTCGGACAAAACTGAATATATTCTTTTAATATTTTCGGAATCTCCTGATATTTTCGGTCCAAGAGTTGTCTCTTCTTAAAGAGAAACTATCTCTTTCTTGTATTCTGAAAACCTGATCAATCCCTATATGAATAACCGAGCATGCCTCCAATAACTCGCAGTGTCTCAAAGCTTAAGAAGGAAGAAGATCAAAAGGTTAAGGATTGTCAAGGAATCAATACAGAAAGGAAGAAGAAAAACATATCAAAAATCATGTCTGATTATGATTCAGGTAGTTCGAATGGATCTCAAGATTAGTCATGTCTGTTGGCTTACAACATTCAAGATCCAACCGAAACCAAGTGGATTCGTTCTGATAGTATGATTCACTATATCCAAGGTTTTGAAGAACTGAGAACCAATCTCATTATGACAGTTCAACATCAAGATTGGCTCAAAGAAAGAATTGATCAAACACGAAGTGTTCTTGCTGAACTCAGGGTTATAATTGAAGAACTTGAAAAATAAGAAGTGGTTGTAGACAAGTCTCTTGAGACATGCTTCAAAATTTTGAGTACTGATGAGATCTCAGTAAATAATAACAGCACCACTAGAGATTAAGATACATGTTGTAATTCTTAATCAAGAAAAATAGACATCAATTTTTGGTTTCTTTCAATAGCAGTATAAGGTCTATTATGAATAAAACTATCTACTATTTATGAATAAAAATTATTAGTTTATAATTTTTCTTATGATAGTTTTCGATTACATAGCATGTGCTTGAATTATTTATATTATTGTTATTTATGTTTATGGGATGTTTGATTTCGGTTTTCAAAACCTTGATATTCGATCCCATAATGTTGTGATCCTTATGGTTTGGGTGACTTTTTGGTTTAGCAGGATTAAGTTCTAGCCCATGTTGGTAGGATTTATCAAAGGATCATAAGGGGTTCCGATTGAAACTAATATGTGAAAAAGTCACAATATGTTGAATCGTTTTTGGTTTAGCATAAAAGCATATGAGTTTCGGGGTTTCAACTTTTTGCATCGCATTAGTTAAAACCAGTTTTCAACCTTTCTCTGGTAAAGGTTGGGCTTTGTTGTTGTTAACACAACGGGGGAGAGTTCTAATGTGAACTTGCGCTTAATGACATATCTTTTGGGGGAGAAGAGGATGCGGAACTTGAGGTAACGAATTTGTTAGTTAATAGTTTTCCTATTTAAGAAAAGCCTGATTTTATTGCATATATTTATTTCTTTTGCTTAACAAAATTTCAGTACAATTGCTGTTTATTCCATTATTTGTGTATGGATGTGTGTGTGATTCAATTTTTCCCGGTTAAGAAAAACTATTGCTATCTTGCTTTATTGTTTGGTATCAATTGTTTAGGCTTACAAAATTACGGTGCAATTGCGGTACTATAATGTTTACGTTTGTTTCAATTGCTTCCAGTTGAGGTAAATAATTATGCAAGTTGATTTATTTGGTTTGTATGAATTGTTTATGGATTAAAAAAAGAAAAGGTTTTCGGGATGAATTGTTTAGTCCAATTTGATTCCGGATAAGAGAAACTAAGTTATTTATGATCTTAGTTAGACTTATCAAAGTGGAGGTTTCAGTTATTCAAGTCTAATCGAATGCCTTAACAAGAAATGCTAGTTAACTAACCTAGTACTTGTCTTGTTTAAAAGTGAAAGGTCTAAGTTATTATTTGAATAATTGAAACCTGATGAGAAAAATAAAGTTAATTTTGATCTTTATTTTAGTCTTATCGAACAAGCGATCGTATTTGTACAATCGGTTTAGCAAAAGAACTAAGGTGCCTAGTCAATTTTTGATTTGCTAAACTATTAGGGAAAATTTCTTCGGGATATTGTTTCCTTGGTAACATATCAAAACAAAATTACTTTGTAGTTTCGTTTTTGATATGGGTTATCTAAAATGGTGTGTGGAACCCTCGTACTTGACTCTTATAGGTTACAAGTCTTTTGAGATTTGTAAGATCCTTTCGGTTTGTCTGTTATTTGCTCGTACCTTTGTCATTTTGTGACAAAAAGGGGGAGAAATATATGTGAAAAGGCGAGGGTACCCAAATATACCTCAATCTAAAACATTTCCACCTATAAGTCCTTTCTCCGAAAGTGATTGTCTATGGACTGAGTCGAGACAATACAACTAATCGGTTCACACTTCGTGTGATCGTCTATGGATACGAGATCGAGAAATACAACAATGAAGTATGTTTACTTGATAAAAGGTTCGGACTTAACCAAACACAATAGAATTGCTTATCAAGTAAATAGGAATTAATGTTTGTGTAATTTACTTTAAATTATAATAACAACAATTATAATTGCGTAAAAAAAAAGTAAATGACACAGCAAGATTTTGTTAACGAGGAAACCGCAAATGCAGAAAAACCCGGGACCTTGTCCAAAATTGAATACTCTCGGGATTAAGCCGTTATACAAAATCAAACCAACTTCGTATAGTTGAGACCAAGCAACTAAACCTATAGTTCACCTAGTTTTGTCTGTATTCCCACACCTCTGACCTGTAATAAGTCATATAATTGGAAAAATTCCTTTGGTTCGTATTCCAAACAGTAAAGGAACAACAAATCTGTTTGGTATCAACTCTTTTCAACCAAGCGATATGAGTTCGACAAAGGCTCTTCTGTTTATCTCAATAAAATTCTTCGTCAAGTTCTTAGATCTATCTTATTATCAACTACCGAAGTAATTGTTAATATTTTGCAATCAATACTTTTAATCACAAAGAATTGTATTGATGTCGATCTACACAACTAATCAATCTAATCTACCACAAGGATAAATCGATTATAGTTGGATCCTCTTTTACCGAAACAAGTATTGTGCACACCAAAGATTATGAATCCCAAATCAGAATTCTTCAAAATCTTCTTTGTCTTCAAATCTTCTTAGATCTTCAATAAACACTTGCACACAATCATCACACACTGAACGGAGTCTGTTAACAATGGATTATCACAAGACGTCTTTAGATCTACAAACAGTCTAAAGATCCCCGTCAAAACTTCGATCTACTTTAAGTGAATCTTATATCAGAAGAGAAGATTCTCAAGCATAAACAAACTAGGTGCAATCAAAGTTCAACCACCGTTAGTCAATCAAATCAATCGAAAACAAAAGATGAATCACAATTATCTAGTTTCCCACCAACGGTACTAATAGAACTTCTTAATCCCAAAGAAGACTTTAAACTGAGCGGTCGTAAGAGATTTCTCCTACTTAGGTTACTCTCCTCTCCGAATAGGCGGCTTCACCAGTAGCAACACAACTGAGATAGTTCTTGCCGTACGAGGATTAGTTTGTTCGAAATGCAAACTTTCATATTTATAGATCAAGGAAGTTTGGACACCAAGGAATTTCCAAAACCTAAAATATTCTCAAGATATGCAATATATTCCAGATTCGGTTTCCATAATTTCTGGAAATGCTTTGTCCAAAATAATGACCGAAAATCTCTTGGAAAATCTCCAACTAGTAAATGCACATTACTAATTTTCATTTTCCTAAAATAAAATTAAAAACCTTAAATAAAAGATTCTCAATTTAATTTATTCGATCCGGGATTTTCTTCCTTTAGATATTAAGGAATAACTTTGAACAATTAAAGATAAGCGTTACTGCACATGTTCAAAGTATGTCGACATCCTTACTTTGTAAGTCCTCTTTCATACTTACAATCTTGAAACCGATTTGCCACACTTCCAAACAAGTTTAGAATTGGTTCATCTGACTTTCAAGAACTATGTGATTGATCAAGAACAGTCAATCACAAGTCATGGGTTTCACGGTTCTACCAAAATAAGTTTCGGTTCTACCTCCATGTGAGTACTGTGCATAGTCACACTATCTTTCCAAAATTCGGTTGACTAGGTACTAGGATCAGTTCCCCATATATATATGGTATCTAACTTGTACTTGCTGCACATGTCCATAGGATCGGTTCCTCTTTTTGCTAAAAACTTGTTGTACCTCATACAAGGATCGATTCCCCTTTGTGATAGGTTGCACCTCTTACTAGGATCGGTTCCCCTTTACCCAGAGTTGGTCATACCAATAACACTAAATCGATCATACCATCTCAGATGATTACTTAAGATCGGTTTCACTAATAAAAGTCATACCAATACAAAAGTCAGGACTTTGTGAATAGTTTTACCAAGAACATAAACAAGTCATGAGCTGTTATACTAATCACACATATTGGTAGTTCAAAAGATATGGAATGAATAACAATACCAATAATGCCTGGCGATTTCTCTTTCAATTCACAAAAAAAGTTCATGAATTTACTTCCTTAAAACAAATGTAAAACATTGTTTCCTAGGATGAAATCTCCACCTTATACCCATACATAATCATAACAACATTCAAACGATTATGTCGATGTCTTATCTACAAAGTTTAATGGTTAAGCAATAAACCTCGTATTGTATTCCTTAATACTATGTCTAACTAGAGTATAATAATTCATGCTTCGCAGTTTTGTTTTCAATATGCACGACTTGAAAGATACGTTAGGAAATGAAACAGTTCAAGTCAAATATCACTAACCTCAAGTGGAAGGATGATGTTGTCGTTGTAGCTCCTTAATTCTTCACTTCTTCAAGTCTTCGCAATATGTCTCATATCCTAATATTTTCAAGCTAACTTATACGAAGTTGACTCTAGTACATAATCAAGAGACTCTTAAATGAGTTTTGGCTCACTAAAATATGACAACCAAACTTGACATACCAACGCTTGGTGGGTTCAACCGAGCTATGCTCTAACAATCTCCCTCTTTGTCAATTTTAGTGAAAAAACTCTTACATCATATGGATAAACAAATTACAAAAATTCACTACACATACACTTGATTCCCGAATTCAACATCATAATAACTTGTATACATTCAATCCTTAAATGTCGTTGTTGACATTATGATAACAAAGCTAATACTCGCCTAAAGGTAAGATAGGTATATTTTATCAATCCGCGCGTCTTTTTTATTTCCTTTGTAGTCCATATAACTACAAGTATATGATATGTTACTCCCCCTTAGTCTATGATTTCACTCTTTCGTTAGATAAACGTTTAAGCACCAATGTCCTTTCCCTTAGGGATACAATCAATATAAATCAATACCAGTATCACTTGTTTACTCCATATATTTATTCCCCTTTTTGTCACAAAATGACAAAGAAACGAAAAAATAAAGGACAAACCGAAAGGATCTTACAAATCTTAATAGACTTGCAATCCTATAGTTTCAAGCACGAGGATTCCACACACCATTTTTGATAACCAATATCAAAACCGAAACTACAAAGTAATTTGTTTTGATATGTTACCAAGGAAACAATTGCCCGAAGAAATTTTCCCTAATAGTTTAGCAAACCAAAAATCAACTAAGCACCTTAGTTCCTTTACTAAACCGATTATACAAATACAATCGCTTGTTCGATAAGACCAAAATAAAGATAACTCTATTTTTCTCATCGGATTCTAATTATCCATATAATTTAAGAACTTTAAATTTTAAACAAGACAAGTACTAGGTTAATTAACTAGCATTTCTTGTTAAGGCATTCGATTGGACTTGAATAACCGAAACCTCCACTTCGATAAGTCTAACTAAGATCAGAATTAACTTAGTTTCTCTTATCCGGAATCGACTTGGACTAAACAATTCATCCCGTAAGCCTTTTCTTTCGTTAAGCCATAAAAAATTCATATAAACCAAATAAATCAACTTGCATAATTATTCACCTCAACCGGAAGTAATTGAAATAATATAGACATTAAAGCACCGCAATTACACCGAAATTTTGTAAGCCTAAACAATTGATACCACACAATAACGCAAGATAACAATAGTTTTTCTTAACCGGAACCAATTGAATCACAAACACATCCATACACAAATAATGGAATAAAACATCAATTGTACTGAAGTTTTGTTAAGCAAAAGCAATAAATATATGAAATAAAATTAGGCTTTTCTTAAACAGAAAAACAATTAACTAACAAGATTGTTACCTCAAATTTCACATCCACTTCTCCAATATGTTTTCATCTTCTTCCAGGGAGAGTTGCTATCGAAATATCATTATGTTGTCATCCTTATGCAAAACAAAAGAATAACAACAACCAACCTTTACCAAAGAAAGATTGAAAACCGGTTTTTAACTATGCAAGCAAAAGTTGAAAACCCCAAAACACATATGCTTTTATGCTAAACCAAGCGATTCAACATATTGTGACTTTTTCACATATTGTTTCTATCAGAACCCCTCATGATCCTTTGATAAAGCCTACCAACATAGGCTAGAACTTAATCCTACTAAATCAAAAAGTCACCCGAACCATAAGGATCACAACATTATGGGATCGAATATCAAGGTTAGAAAACTGAAATCAAACATCCCATAAACATACATAGCAATAAGATAAAGAATTCAAGCACATGCTATGTAAATCAAAAACTATCATAAGAAAAATTATAAATCAAATAATTTAATTCATATTAATAGTTTTATTCATAATATACCTAATACAGTCATTGAAATAAATCAAAAATTGATGTCTATTTTCCATTTTTGAAACTCTAATTTCAGCCTTTTAGAGCATCCTTCAAATCCGGATCATAAGATTTTACCGGATTCCAATCATCTTCTATAATCACTAGTCTTGATTCAAGACTAACGACATTGTCATTGACTTCCTTGACTTCCTTTCGCAAATCCTTTTCCATGTTCCTTACTTCACATAAGATTAGATCTAATTTTAGTGAAAGATTCTTGAGAAGATTATCATTGAGAGAAGAGATCTCTTCATTAGGAACATTCTGTTGAAGTTCTGGAGATGAATCAGAATCGCCATCAGAAGACTCGAGACAAAGTTTCTTGTTAGGAAACAATATAGTCCAGACTTTTTCGGTTTTGCGAGAGTTGCAACTAGAGGTAGACATTCTGTGAAATCTCTATGAAAATGAAGTAAGAGGTCTTCCCTCTTATAAGTTCTAAAACTTTTTCTCAAAGATCTTTGAGAATATTATTTCAATTAAATTCTTAACCGAAAAATCAATTTTTAGAAATATTTTTATACAAAATATTTACATCTATATCCTTACTGTATACTTTTAAGGGAAGCAAGTAAGGATCCATGATAACCAGTTAGGTTGTCACCTTTTTGGTTGTTGAATTTCTTCCCTTGAAGATTTCAACATTCTTACATGGTTGAGGAGACATTACGTTTGAACTTTTAGGTTCAACTTTGAATCTTGATGTAATACCATGATGTTCGAAGAACTTATTCTCCATTTTTGAAGATATCTTTGATCTACACTTAGATCTTGATTTTCCGGTTTTATACAGTTTCTCTCTCTGTTTAGTATCAGGACATTGCCTTTGAAAATGCCCTTTTTGTTTGCACAAGAAGCAAACACCAGAATTGTCGCGTTTTCTGGATCTAGATTTCACAGATTTATTTAGACTTACCTCCTTGTATCTTGATACATTCATACAAGGTGATGATTTTATCAAAGCAATTGAGTCTATCTCTCATATTCTGATTTTCTGCTTTTAACTTCCTTATCTCATCTTGACAACACTTAATATCGAGAATGAGTTTAGATACTTGTACCTTTTCGGAGCATTGAGTAACCTCGGTTTTCTTCAGTCACTTGTTAAATTTTTCTTTATCATTCAGAAAACTCAGTTTGAGTCCATCAAGCGATGATTTTATTTCAATGATGTCAGATTCAAGAAGGTGAGTTCTTTTATCTTTACATACAAATATTTCTTTGAAAATCGAAGGAGTAAACTCTTCTTGAGTATCTAGAGTTGGAAGAACTTCAGAGTCATAGACTTTTGCAATAGTTGCAACATGATATGTCTCATCAACTTGATCATTCTCATTAGGAAAATAATCAAGTGTGGCAGTGTAAGCATTTCTTTTCCACTGTGTTTCTTTAGTTGGACAATCTAGAGAAATACGACCGAACCCTCTACACTTGTAGCATTGAGGAATAATATCATCATCATCTCAGGTGTCTTCACGTTTATGTGAGGGAACTGTTTTTCCTTTTGACACAAGTAATTCTCTTTTTCGATGTCTCAACAGTTTCTTGAATCGTTGAGTAATAAGATACAAATGACGATTAAGTTCAGCTTCATCTATAGCAGTTCGATCTTCTAGATCTATAACATGACAATATGGCTTTGTAGGCCAGATTGTCTTTTTGTTTATACAAATTTTCTTGATCAAATATCTTCAGTTTTTCAACTAGGGAACTTCTACATAGAGACGAAAGATCATTAGCTTCAATGATTGCATGCTTTTTAGAATCGTATCTAGATGACAACGATCTGTGAATTTTGCGTACTATATATTTTTTCAGAAACAGCCATTCCAAGAGAGAAAGAGGCATTAATTATCTCAGAGAGTTTAAGATAAAACTCTTCAAAAGCGTTGTTGTCATCCATTCGAAGGTTTCCCAATCGGACGTAAGAGTTTTAAGTCTAGCTTCTTTCTCTGAAGTGTTTCCTTCGAATACGATCTGAAGATTATCCCAAGCTTATTTCGAAGTTTGACATGTTGATACATGATATTGTAGATCACGACTTAAAATATGTATTATAACATTCAAACCATCTGAATTCTGCTTTGCAAGAGCCTTTTCTTCATTTGAAAAAATCTACTAAGCGTTGAAACTCAGTTTCCGAATTTTCTATCTTTGGACGAATATAACCATCGACGACTAATAGACATGTATTAAAGTCTCGTGATTGAAGAAAAGATCTCATAGCAGATTTCCACCATAGATAGTTTGTTCCCTCAAATCTTGGCGGTACGTTAATTGAAGTTGATTCATGTGAACTCGAGTTCATTCTTATAGGTTGGATCGCACCAAATACAGATTGTTGGATCTTTTCGTGTTTGCCTGCTCTGATACCAATTGAAAAGGCGAGGGTACCCAAATATACCTCAATCTAAAACTTTTCCATCTATAAGTCCTTTCTCCGAAAATGATTGCCTATGGACTGAGTCGAGACAATACAACTAATCGGTTCACACTTCATGTGATCGTCTATGGATACGAGATCGATACAATACAATAACGAAGTATGTTTACTTGATAAAAGGTTCGGACTTAACCAAACACAATAGGATTGCTTATCAAGTAAATAGGAATTAACTTTTGTGTAATTTACTTTAAATTATAATAACAACAATTATAATTGCCGGAAATAAAAGTAAATGACACAACAAGATTTTGTTAACGAGGAAACTGCAAATGCAGAAAAACCCCGGGACCTTGTCCAAAATTGAATATTCTCAGGATTAAGACGCTATACAAAATCAAACCCACTTCGTATAGTTGAGACCAAGCAACCAAATCTATAGTTCACCTAGTTTCTTCTGTATTCCCACGCCTCCGACCTATAATAAGTCACGTACTTGGAACAATTCCTTTGGTTCGTATTCCAAATAGTAAAGGAACAACAAATTTGTTTGGTATCAAATCTTTTCAACCAAGTGATATGAGTTCGACAAAGTCTCTTCTGTTTATCTCAATAAACTCCTTCGTCAGGTTCTTAGATCTATCTTATTATCAACTACCGAAGTAATTGTTAAGATTTTGCAATCAATACTTTTAATCACAAATAATTGTATTGATGCCGATCTACACAAATAATCAATCTAATATACCACAAGGATAAATCGATTATAGTTGGATCCTCTTTTACCGAAACAAGTATTGTGCACACCAAAGATTATGAATCCCAAATCAGAATTCTTCAAAGTCTTCTTCATCTTCAAATATTCTTAGATCTTCAATAAACACCTGCATACAATCAACTTGAATCTCTTATGATCAATCACGCACAGAACTGAGTCTGTTAATAATGGATTATCACAAGACGTCTTTATATCTACAAACAGTCTAAAGATCCCCGTCAAAACTTCGATCTAGTTTGAGTGAACATTATATCAGAAGAGAAGATTCTCAAGCATAAACAAACTAGGTGAAATCAAAGTTCAACCACCATTTGTCAATCAAATCAATCGAAAACAAAAAATAAACCGCAATTATCTAGTTTCCCACCAAAGGTACTAATAGAGATTCTCAATCCCAAAGAAGACTTTAAACTGCGAGGTCGTAAGAGATTTCGCCTAACTAGGTTACTCTCCTCTCCGAATAGGCGGCTTCACCAGTAACATCACAATTGAGATAGTTCTTGCTGTACGAGGATTAGTTTGCTCGAAATGCAAACTTTCATATTTATAGACCAAGGAAGTTCGGACACTAAGGAATTTCCAAAACCGAAAATATTCTCAAGATATGCAATATATTCCAGATTCGGTTTCCATAATTCCTGGAAATGCTTTGTCCAAAATAATGACCGAAAATCTCTTGGAAAATCTCCAACTAGTAAATGCACATTACTAATTTTCATTTTCCTAAAATAAAATTAAAAACCTTAAATAAAAGATTCTCAATTTAATTTATTCGATCCGGAATTTTCTTTCTTTAGCTATTAAGGAATAACTTTGAACAATTAAAGATAAGGATTACTGCACATGTTCAAAGTATGTCGACATCCTTACTTTGTAAGTCCTCTTTCATACTTACAATCTTGAAACCGATTTGCCGCACTTCCAAACAAGTTTAGAATTGGTTCATCTGACTTTGAAGAACTATGTGATTGATCATGAACAATCAATCACAAATCATGGGTTTCACGGTTCTACAAAAACAAGTTTCGGTTCTACCTCCATGTGAGTACCGTGCATAGTCACAGTAGCTTTCCAAAATCCGGTTAACTAGGTACTAGGATCGGTTCCCCACATATATTTGGTATCTAACTTGTACTTGCTGCATATGTCCATAGGATCGGTTCCCCTTTGCCTAAAAACGTGTTGCACATGTCCATAGGATCGGTTTCCCTTTCTGCTAAAAACTTGTTGCACCTCATACAATGATCGATTCCCCATTGTGATAGGTTGCAACTCTTACTAGGATCAGTTTCCCTTTACCCAGAGTTGGTCATAACACTAACACTAAATCGATATACCATCTCAGGTGATTACTTAAGATCGGTTTCACTGATAAAAGTCATACCAATACAAAAGTCAGGCGTTTATAAATAGTTTTACCAAGAACATAAACAAGTCATGAGCGGTTATATTAATCACACATATTGGTAGTTCAAAAGATATGCAATGAATAATAATACAAATTGTTAGAGCACTGCTCGGTCGAACTCGCATGCGTTGCTATCTCAAGCATGTTTGTCAATCTTGATTTCTAGTCTACTATAGCTAAGTCTCGGGCTAGGATAGAAAGTGTAGTTGAGCTCAAGAACTCCATGGCGATCATCATACAAGACGAAGAACTACTCAAGGAACTGGTGGAACTTCATCGACTAAAAGGTATGTGGAGACTTGAATATCTCCTATCTTGAGATAAAAGTCGTTTTTCTATATAGAATTTGATTATACACATTTGCTATTTAGAGCCGAGTTTATCTCGCCTATCTATTTCTTGAAATATGTGTTGGTAAGCTTTCGCTTTGACCAATTTCATCTTTACCTAGTGACGAAAGTCATGTTATGTTTCAATCACTTTGAAAATGGCTTTGACGAAAAATGGTTTGTGAATAACAATTATATAACGTCCTCTAAGAATGTTTCAATGATTGAAATGAGAGTTTAGATTATATAACCATTGTTGGATATAAGCATTGTGTGGAAACACATATATCTATAAGTCCTTATTCCTTGAACCAAAGTATACGTACTCTGTTGATCAGGAAAACCGGAACAAGAGTTGTGAACTCAGTCCGCGAACCCAGTCCATGAACTGGTGGAGGTTCTCATCTCGAGAATATCTGATGGATTTTGTGAACTCCTTCCGGGAACTTAAGTCCGCGAACTAAGTCCGCGTACTTGAGTTGGTTATATCTAAAGACGATTATTTGTGAACTTATATTTATATTAACTAAGGAATGCAAATTTCAAACCGTGGCTATAAAGTTCATGAATCGATTCGATTGAATCAAATCGTTTTTGCTTCGACTATGTCTTGTATAGTTATATAAGATTTATACAATTGAACAACTCTCTAACTAGTTCATTTGAGTCATTTGAACTAGTTATGATGAAGAAGAATACGGTTGATATGAAAGTGCTCATATGGCTAACCATTTGGTTAACTACTATTGGACCAACAAATGTACATGTTTGGGTACGGTTACACAAACCTAAAGTCGTGGATTTCATTTGTGTGTAACAAGCTAGGTTTTCGATCTAACGGTTGAAATATATTAGCTTGAATCTAATTAGGTTTTCATCTAACGGTGAATATTGAATGCTTTGTTACTAAGCTAACATTGATTGCAAACCCTGATTTGAAAGACTGTATAAGGGAGAACTCTAGCAACTGGGAAACCTAATCCCCACACCTACTATGTGATACTAGTTGTATTAGATAGAGTCGATTCTCCTTTAACCTTAGGTTTCTTCTTGTAAACCAAGTTAACGACTTGAAGACTTCATTGGGATTGTGAAGCCAGGCCGATATTACTTTCTCGTAGTTGTGTGATCTGATCTTGATGATTCTATCATGTTGAGTACAATCGTAACGATTGGCTTGAGATTGTTATCTCCGATAGGCAAGATGTAAAAGTAGTCACCAACATCTTCGTCTCATCGTTTGTGATTCCGCAATATCTTCTTTCACCACGTCGATTAAGATTAGTGTGAGGTGATTGATAATTCTAGGTTGTTCTTCGGGAATATAAGTCTGGGTTATTAATTGGTTCATGTTCACCTTGATTTATCAAAAGACGGAATAAAAACTTGTAGGTATTTCTGTGGGAGGCAGATTTATCTATTATCATAAACTTTTCTGTGTGATACATATTTGTTTATCAAAGTTTTCGACTTTGGGTCGTAGCAACTCTTAGTTATGGGCGAGATCAGATAAGGGAATCAAGTGCGCAGTATCCTGGTGGGATCAGAGACGTAAGGAGCGCAATTGTACCTTGGATCAGTGTGAGATTGATCGGGGTTCAACTACAGTCCAGACCGAAGTTAGTTTGTAGTAGGATAGTGTCTGTAGTGGCTTAATACAATGTGTGTTCAATCTGGACTACGTCCTGGGGTTTTTCTGCATTTGGGTTTCCTCGTTAACAAAATTCTGGTGTTTGTGTTATTTCTTTTCGGCATTATATTTTGTTATATAATTGAAATATCACAAGTTGTGCGTCTTGAATCAATCAATTGTAAATCCGACCTTTGGTTGTTGATTGAAATTGATTGATACTTGAACATTGGTCTTTGGTACCGTTCAAGTGATTTCTCTTGTATTCAATTAGACTCACAGATTACTATTTGCTTGAGTAATAATTGAATCGAGAAAGAGAGATATAACTCTTTGATATACTTTATTAAGATTGAGTCTAGTTGATTCTCTTGAAAGTATATTGGAGTTAGTCCATACAGATTGCTAATCAAAATATTGGGTGTGGTTGTTATACCCCCGCTTTTTCAATTGGTATCAGAGCAGGCAAACACGTTAAAGACCTTACAAGTCAGTTTTTGTAGTGATCTGACTTTCTGGACAGAGGTGTTATCTCTATTAACGTACCACCAGCCTTCGATGGCTCTAATTACTTATGGTGGAAAAATTTTATGCGAGCTTTTCTTCAAGCACATAATTTTCAATCATGGGTATATTTTGTTAATGGATATGATGCTTCCGTTAAGGCAGTAGGGAATGTAAACGTTCCTAAGGACATTGGTGATAACAGTCCTGCCGAGATACTTGCTGCAAAGCAAAACTCTGACGGTCTGAATGCTATCATACATGCCATTACCCCAGATCTTCAGCACCATGTGACTACGTGCACTAGGTCTAAAGATGCTTGGGATATCTTAGAAACCGTATTCGAAGGTAATACCAGTGAAAAGGAAGCTAGGCTTCAAAACCTTAATTTCGATTGGGAAAACCTTCGTATGGCAGATGAAGATTCATTTGATGAGTTTAATCACAAAGTGTCTGAAATTGTTAATGCATTTTTTGCATTGGGTAATACTATTCCTGAAAAGGACATTGTGATGAAAATTCTCAGATCGCTGCCATCTAGATACGATTCTAAGAAGCATGCCATCGTTGAAGGAAATAACCTTGATGCTCTTTCCATAAACACGTTGGTTGGAAAGCTAAAGATCTTTGATCATGAGCACACATCCAAAATTCAAAGGATGTTGCTTTCAAAGCACAAAAGAACACTAAATTACTTGACAAAAGTAAAAGTGTTTATGTCTCTGAGGATGATCTTTCTGAGACTGATTCATCATATGAAGATCTCGACAAATTAGTCTCTATGATCACAAGACAGTTTAAAGATCTTTTATTGAAGAGAAGTAAACGGTTTTCAAGAGACAAACCGAAGTCATCAGTTAAACCTTATAATTGTATTCCTCTTAAAAACAGGGACACATATGAAACTGATAACGAGGATATGCTTCATTGCTTTAAGTGTAAGGGATTTGGTCATTTTGCAAACGAGTGCCCAAATCGTAGAAAATACACTAGGAACAAAGGTCTTGCTGCAACTCTTGATGAAATGTTTGATAGCTATGATTCTAATGAAGACGAGAAATCAAGTGTTGCACTTCTTGGTGAAATATTGATTTTGATAACTGTAGAAATACATACATCAATCTTTATATTCTTTCAGAAGAAAACTCAACCAATCTGGAAGAAAAAATTGACCCTTTCATCGGAAACTCTGTATGTGATGTTTCAGGTACCACCATGTGTCTAGCTGCTTGCACATCTCAGATGCCTGATTTTTTTCCAAGATTGACGTGCTCATATTGTTCTGCAATGGGTCATGAACTATCAAAGTGTTACAAGTACAAACACCAATTGAGGCATGTCAACAAACTTCAACGAAGAGAAAATCGATTAGCAAATAAGCTTAAACTTGCTCAGAAGACCGCTGAGGTATGTAGGATTTTATCTTCGTCTAAGAAGTTAGTTTCCAAGGATAAAACAAGACCATATTAGAGAAGAAAGTATGGTCAAATCGTTCTGATAGACATAGGTCTGTGGATTCTTCTCAAGAGGAAAATGGTGGACAAATTGTTGTTCACCATAACACAACTTGATTGTGTTGATTGGTAAATCTTGTCTCATGTGCCTGATCAAAAGAGACAAGATTGTGTACCTCTCAGGCTTTAAGAAAAGTGTGTTTTTCTTCTTTTCTTAGTTTTGTGTCTATCAATAAAGGAGGGTTATTCTCGATAATTATACTCTTTCTAGGGTTCAGAGTTGTGCGTGCACGAACTGTTAAAAGGTTGCGTAACCGTACATTCCTTTTTCCTTCCCTGGAACCTCTTTTTATCTCAAGACTACTTGTTGAATTTAAATTGTGATTTCTTCTCACAAACCCATACGTTTATGGATGCTCCAAGCATCATGTCTTCTGATGGAAAAGATGTTAATTTGATTGTCAAGCCATCAATCATGAAGGAAAAAGAGAAATCTCCGTTGACTCCGACATTGAAAAGAAAAAGAAGCAATGTGAGGAAGCTTAGAGCTGTTCCTTCAAATTCTCAGAAGTTTTCTGATGTTCTTGAAGTGTTGAAGGATATGCAAAAGGAGATTCAACAAATAAAGACTTTTGTGTATAAGACTCATGAGATTCAGAAGGCCCTGGTTCGACATCAGTCAAGAAGGTTTATTGATATCAACTTCTATCTTAATGAACCTTATGTCCCAATGGCTGTTGACGACAAGGAGTTCGGGGACGGTAAAGAATTCTTCAAAGGTCTTATTGCCTAGTAAATCTTCTATTTTCTTGTTTTGTTTAGAAGAATAACTAGAGTTTGGAATAGCCATTATTGTGATTACACATAGCTATGTCCAACGTTTTCATCTTCATGTTTTTAGGTTTATTTGTTTAAAATTCTAAAAAATTGTTTGGAAGATGATTTTTGCAGTATTAATCTTTATGGTTTCATATATTGCAATTTTTTATCGGATATATGTGTTTGCGTCCGTGAACTGTAATTGTCCCATACCTTGTCAAAAGTTAAGTCTTTCATATGTCGATATGCATGTATTGATAAAAGAATGAATGAACTTTTGACAAATACAAAAGTTAAGCCTATTATGTCATTTATTGATGGAAGATAGGTTAAAATCTTTTGTTGACAAGGATTATGTCTATTGTATGTCATTGTGCGAATAGTGATGGAAAATATAATGAATCCTTGTATATTCCGCAGTATTTGATCTTCCCTGATCCATAATCTTATGTATATACTGTGAGGATCCGTAAGTTCTCTTATATCGAGCATGATCAATTAAATTCATCATTTTTTGTGGTTAATTTGGTTGTATATTTCCGATTATATTAATTATGGGTTCTCTTGTGATTAATCTAATTGAGTATTTTTGGATTCAAATTCATATTCGTATGTGATTTGTTATGTCCAAAGAAATCCTTATTTTCTTTTGAAATTAAGGTCGCTCTTGTTTTTCTTTCGGGAATGACATTTTATGGGGGAGAGTTCTTAATTGAACTTGTGCTTAATTGCTAAATCTTTGTGGGGAGTGCGGCTGTGGAATATTATAGAGGTTATCTTGTATCTTTATAAACTCCTTGATGAAAGCATTTAGCTTGGGCTTTATGATTGCATCTAAACAAGTTGATATGTGCTTTCTTTTGGTCATGAAATGTCTCTTTTGGAAATTTTATTAGGATCCCGTTTTCGTACCTTTGCCAATTTTATTGACAAAAAAGGAGAGAACTAATATGTAATTCACACTACAAATACATATGGTTTTCGGATCATTATGTAAGGAGGAGTGGTTTCCATGTGAGATAGAGTATTGACTAAGGGGGAATGATACATATCACCATAGTATTGTTGTCGAAGTTGTGATACAATTGAACTTTGATGATGCATAATGATACTATGACACTGTATAACAATGATTGAGAATACTTGTTTTCTCATTGTTATAGCTACGGATTTTCAACAACGATGATGTACTTGGAAGTGACGGAGATTTCGAGTAATGTTGAAGATCAGGCATGTGGAATAGGAGCTAGAAAATTATTTTTTTATTTTTTTATTCCATATGTATTGATAGTTTTGTCATTAAAATTGACAAGGGGGGAGATTGTTAGAGCACTGCTCGGTCGAACTCGCACGCGTTGCTATCTCAAGCATGTTTGTCAATGTTAGTGATCAAAATTATAAGTCTTGATTTCTAGTCTACTATAGCAAAGTCTCGGACTAGGATAGAAAGTGTATTTGAGCTCAAGAACTCCATGGCGATCATCATACAAGACGAAGAACTACTCAAGGAACTGGTGGAACTTCATCGACTAAAAGATATGTGGAGACTTGAACTTATCTATCACTCAAAGTCTATCTACTCTATCTCCTATCTTGAGACAAAAGTCGTTTTGCTATATAGACTTTGATTATACACATTTGCTATTTCGAGCCGAGTTTATCTCGCCTATCTATTTCTCGAAATACGTGTTGGTAAGCTTTCGCTTTGGCCAAGTTCATCTTTACCTAGTGATGAAAGTCATGTTATGTTTCAATCACTTTGAAAATGGCTTTGATGAAAAATGGTTTGTGAATAACAACTATATAACGTCCTCTAAGAATGTTTCAATGATTGAAATGAGAGTTGAGATTATATAACCATTGTTGGATATAAGCATTGTGTGGCAACACATATATGTATAAGTCCTTATTCCTTGAACCAAAGTATGCGTACTTTGTTGATCAGGAAAACCGGAACAAGAACTGTGAACTCAGTCCGCGAACCCAGTCCACGAACTGGCGGAGGTTCTCATCCCGAGAATATATGTTGGAGTTTGTGAACTCCTTCCGGGAACTTAAGTCCGCGTACTTGAGTTGGTTATATCTAAAGACGATTATTTGTGAACTTATATTTATATTAACTAAGGAATGCAAATTGCAAACCGTGTCTATAAAGTTCATGAATCGATTCGAGTAAATCAAATCGTTTTTGCTTCGATTGTGTCTTGTATAGTTATTAGGGAATGACGGATGCCGCTATTTCACAGAATTATCAGCTGGGACCGGTTGTATGCTACGTTGCTACCTCCGTCGTAGGATTTTGTTTTATGCAATGGATCTGGACAATGGTCCATATTTTCATCGTCCATATCTTCATGGACTCTATGTATACGATTTTACATTAGCCTCGTTAATGTTGTAGCTGCACATGATCATGATTCAAATTTGGATAAGTTAAAAAAGTACCAACAGTACATAATTGGCAAAAGTAACTCGTTAACGTATCAACAATTTTTGATGTCCAACAACGCCAAAATAAATAGAACATGCTTTCTCATCCGTCTCATATTAGACTAATTTTATTATAAAAGAAAACTTTTTTAGAATCCAATACATAAGCCAACAATTATGCGCAAGTAAAAGCCACTGCAATTACAAATTTACAATGTGTGTTTGATACAGGCCAAATTTGCAAACATAGTTCGCTACCTGCTTGGTATAATCTTCCCTTAAAGTTCGCTACCTGCTTGGTATAAGTGTGAGTTTTAGATTGTGATACCTTGCAGTTGCACCCTTAAAGTTGAACCCGGATTCAGGAGAAACACCTTTTGCTACGTACTCTCGTCACTGCTTTGAAATTCTTCGTATCTTGTGGCATAAGCAGCAGAGTGAAGATTAACAACAAAAGACATTTCATTTCATTAGAAAACGACATCTTCAGTTCTCACTTGAAACTCCCTGTAACATATACTCCCTCCGTTCCTAATCAAATGAGCTATTTGTAGTTTGCACAAATTTTAAGGCAAGAAGGAAAGTAGAGTATATTTAAGTATTTTTTATAATTATACCCTTTTGGTCAATAATTAGTAAAATTTAGAAACGATTTATCTGTTAAACTATACCACGGTCTTTTTATAAAATTTATACCATTGAAAAGCATTTTAAAACACATACACAACGAATATAAACATGACTATCAAATTATACATATTTCATATAGTAACAGTAATCAATTAAAAGGATAGTTTTAGAAATACCCCTTAATTAGTGAAATAGCTCATCTATTATCGGACAAAACTAAAAACCAAATAGTTCATCTAATTAGGGACGGAGAGAGCAGTAGACAGTAGCTTTGTTTAGCATCATCCTTGCATATCTTTTGCAAACGTAATCTGAGAAGTGAACATTGATGTTGTCACCTCAAAAAAAAGTGCCAGCTATTATTGGTCTCCGCATCTACTATGGAAAATACAACTGAGAATATATCATCATCCCCATCCGCAGCGGTTTGCAGAAAAAAAAGGTATTTTGAGTTCAAAGGTCTTATATTGAGGAAAAGGAAATGGTATCAACCTTGTTCAAAACCTTTCACAGATGCATGGAAAGAAGCAAACAGACGATGAAAACTCGAAGCTTCCTCTGTAGAATGTATAGCATGGCTGCTTGGAGTTGTCTCCTTTAATTTTATCCTTCAAACATGGAACCCTTCAATGTCCGACATGACACACATGAAATAATATGTACGGAAATGCCTCATTCACCTAGAGACCCAATAACGACAGTCACTCCTCAATTTATTTTCTCACTGTATTAATTTCCAAGCAGATCCAAAGGTGCACATAATTATTTTAAAATAAGATTATAAGAATTGCTATCTTACGTGCAAATATTGTGGAAGCAAAGTCTTAAAAGATCAATGTTGTTACTCCAGAGCATTCAAAACTATAGCTCTTGCCTAGACCTTTAGCATTCTCAAAAACGAAGGAGAAGAAACTAATCGTTAGAAAGACAAAGAAGCAACTAAAGCTGCAACAACTTAATTCATGTAAAAATGTCTTAACCTTAATGCACCCTGGGAGTCACCACCCAAATTCTGGAATACAGTTCAATCAAAGTCTAAAATTATTAATATAAGGTAACTGTTAATGCCAATACCAAGACTTTTGACATTTATGATATATCTTAGATCTCATCATAGTTAAAGATTGTTAATTGTCATTCTGCCATTTTTATGAGGCTTATTCAGTTTCGTTCATTAGTTATTTTTTATTTGGCAATATCATATTACAATCAAATGCCCCATTTCAATTTCTAGCTGAAAAATTGGTACATAGGTAATGCATTTATTGCATAGTGCATCTTGTAACTGTCTGCTTAACACCATTGATCCACTATTATAACAGTGTTGTAATAAAATAATGCATTATAGCAACAACATAAAATGTGATACTTGAAGATAATACTGACCAAAATTCATGGTTTAAAAAGGCGTTTGTGGGGCGCGTTTTAAGACGTTTTTTTGCGCTTCAGGTCTTAGGCGCTTCTAGAGCACCACTTTACGAATTGGTTTATATTAGAAAGTGAAAAGTCGGCCTTTGAAACCAAGTAGGGCCTGTTTCACGTTTTCTAACTAAATACTAATAAACTTAATTTATAGGGCATGGTGATCATGATGACGATGACTATCTACATGATGATATGAATGATGCAGGCCTTCGTGGCCAGTATATTTAAATAGTTCTTGGGTAGAATATGCAATATCAGTATGCCATATGCTTAGTTAGTATAATTGTCCCTTTCATTATGCCTGAACTTCGTAGTTTTCTTTTACTAGGTTGATAACTTCTTATTTTTGTATAGTATTATATATTTCAAAAAGCTCGCTTTCGCTTTACGCTTTCGCAGAGCGCTTCGCGCCACGCTTTCGCTTTTTAAAACCTTGCCAAAATTTCTTATCATTTAATGTCCAGATCAATGATGCATTACTGTGCAATGAATGTAGAACAATCATTGTGTATCATATTAATCTCCTTCAACAATGTTTTATTTTCATATTCCAGATCATAACTCAAACAAAATCTTGATTCATATAGTTCACCATATTCATATTAAAAAATGATCAGGTAATTGAATGAATAACATTATACCCTATTCGAGATGAATATCAAAGTAATACCTTACAGTCAATCCCATGAAAAAGCCAAAGAAGTTGTTGAAAGAGAGGTGATCCCAGTTCAGGGCTGCCTCTGAATCTCTTGGAAAGATATGGCATTAGCTCCTTTTTGTCATTCGCTACCAATTACATTAGAATAATTAAAGAGTCTCTGCATTCAAGTATGCCCAAAATAACTAATGAGACATATATGTAATTAATATTATGCACAATTTTGACTACGAATCTACATCTTCCTTCCCAAAACCCCAGTCCCGAAGTATATCTATACCTCCAGCTCCTCTATCCATCCCAATTTTTCAAAAGTTCATTACTTGGTTTTTATCTAGGAATGGGATGACAACATTGCTAGACTTAAGTCTTGATGTCATGGGAACAGAATGAATGTCAAGTGAACTATTTTCGTGTCAGGTCACTGGAATTGGGTTTCCCGACACTTTTCCATGTTGACCCACACAATCGACAAAACATAGAAGGAAATGACAGAAAACACAGCGTCAGTGATAGATGTGAGAAGATTGGTCAAATTTCATACGTAGTGGTTAATGAATCCCTTACTTCAGGGACAAAGCCAAATTACCTCCAGTTGGAATTTTTTTTATAGCAAGCTCCACGAATAGTAATGAGTTCTACTGTATATAAGGCTTCTGCGTCCTCTTTCACATCTAGGATTTGGAAAGATCTTTCACTTGCTCCACCTGGATCCAAGAAACAACACTAATGTCAAATCAAAGAAGGTAAATAATTGATTCAAAGAAAGCGCATAACCGAAGCTATCAAACTCAAGTTTATAACTGAAGTTCAATTTAGCCGTGAAATAATTGGTGGTGCAATACTTACAAAAGAGTTGTAAGAATAAATTAAAATCAACCGTAACAGGACCACTTACAAATCAGAAAGTAACTAAGAAAGTAAGAAACTGCACCTGCAAATTTGATGGTTTTAAATCTGAAAATCCATCAGATTGAAATTCCAAATTAAAACTACTACTAAACCCTGTAAAGATAAAACTAAAAATTACTACTGAATTTAGCAAACAAATATATCCACATGATAAATTCTATAAATTTGTTCACCAAAGTTCAAATGCCAAAATAAAGCACAATTAAGCAGAGAACACCTACTAAAATCACAAACACAGATGAACCTAGGGATTTTAGCCGTACCTCTTGATTGAGATCAATGGCTCAACTGATTCAAAGCCAATGAATCGATGAAAACAACACTGAGAGAAGCCTACTTGTTCGAGTAAATGAGCGATAGTATTTTTGAATCGTCGGAGAGATTATATACTGAGAAATCTTAAGACTAATGGATGAGCGTTTTAATTTAACAATAAGAAGATCAGGGGTTTTTCATTCCCAGGGTTTTGAGAGGAAGTAATAACTTTAATCATGAGTAAGAGGCGTTACAGAAGAAAAGAAGAAGAAAATAATCTGTGAATGTGGAGGAGGAAAATCATCCCAAGAAGATCACTAACCATTTCAAAGAAGAAACTAAAATCCTGACCGATTAAAACGACTTTGCAATGACCATTTACGGTCGCATTAAAAAAATGGCTTATCATTCCCGTTCACCATCTTTTTATACAATTCAATGGCATCACTTACCTCGTTACTTCCACATCCCAGCAATGAGAGTGCCAACAGTAATGTTTTTGAGGTAAAACTTTTTTTCAAGCATTTTATCAAGTACTTCAGAGGCATAATCACTCTTCTGTTGTTATATACCTTCCGTTTTCAAGCTTACCACATAATTCTTCAATAACATCACAACATCAACTTGAAACAATACGACAGTCATATGCACAGTTGTAAAAAAAATAAAAAATAAAAAAAGATAACTGCCATGACTCATTCACCTCTTTCGGCACCACATCCAATTGCTGCAAGTTTAGATGTGAAAGTTAGTGAATAGATTTAGAATTGCTAAATAACATGAAGTATGCCAGAGTTAAAAACAAACTAAACAAAATCAGATGATCATAAAAAGAGGAGGAGGAGATGTTCATAAATCAATTAATGATCAACTAAAAAGCACTGGAAGAAGCAAAACAAATGATACCTAGGTCGGCGAGCCCTTAATTCTCCTTCATTTAAACAATCAAAACAACGTAGGTTGAATTGATTCACTGTCCATATACCGAAAATCTAACATTAAAAAAATTACTGAAATCTCAGCAACTCATGAACTTGTATTTTAGCAGACTGCATAAAATTCTTAGTAAACTCAATGAAATTGGTTTATGCTACCTACCTAAACAGAAAAATCAATAGCAAATCAAAATTCATAATGAAGTTTACAGATGGAGGTTGTTGCTGCGAAAGAGTAGATGGAGTTTCATCTCCAGTAAATGCATTTACTGATTGGGTCTGATTATGTAAATGCGCAAGAAATAGAGGGTAAAACAGTAAATGAATATATCATATATATAGATGTATACGAATGATGAAATTAAAATTATTAATAATTAAACTTAACTGGGTCAATGGAAGTCAACGTTGGTCTTTAGACCAAGCGCAAAGGCTGGACAAATGTTAGACCAAACTCTGGTTTTGGTCAAAAACTAAGTACCAAAAACCAAATAACCCTAAAAAGAAAAAGACAAGTAAAATTTCACAAGGTTTCAGTATAGTTGATGAGAAGATAATATAGGGGAATAACTCCAAATCAACGATTAGAACTGTGTTTGAGTGGAAAAGAAACTCATTCGATTAAAATTGTGTTTGAGAAACTCAGTCAATCAATTATTTTTGTTTTCGATAAAACGGAAAATCAATACAGTGAGAAAATAAATGAAACGCACAGTGAAGGAAGCTAATCAACCCCTACTACCACAACCATTGGATGCATAGAAGCTGGGAGGGGAGGGAAAATCCTAGACGCTAGTTAGAAAAGTGGATGTATCTCAACCGTCCCGTGACACAACAAACACTCCTGTTGTATAAGTATTGATATAAGATTTATACAATTTAACAACTCTCTAACTAGTTCATTTGAGTCATTTGAACTAGTTATGGTGAAGAATAATATGGTTGATATGAAAGTGCTCATATGGCTAACCATTTGGTTAAATACTGTTGAACCAAAAAATGTACATGTTTGGGTACGGTTACACAAACCTAAAATCGTGCATATCATTTGTGTGTAACAAGCTAGGTTTTCGATCTAACGGTTGAAAGATATTAGCTTGAATCTAATCAGGTTTTAATCTAACGGTGAATATTGAATGCTTTGTTACTAAGCTAACATTTATTGCAAACCATGATTTGAAAGACTATATAAGGGAGAACTCTAGCAACTGGGAAACCTGATCCCCACACCTCCTGTGTGATACTAGTTGTATTAGCTAGAGTAGATTCTCCTTTAACCTTAAGTTTCTTCTTGTAAACCAGGTTAACGACTTGAAGACTTCATTGGGATTGTGAAGCCAGACCGATATTACTTTCTCATAGTTGTGTGATCTGATCTTGATGATTTTATCGTGTTGAGTACAATCGTAACGGTTGGCTTGACATTGTCATCTCCGATAGGCAAGATATAAAAATAGTCACAAACATCTTCGTCTCGTCGTTTGTGATTCCACAATATCTTCTTTCGCCGCGTCGATTAAGATTACTATGAGGTGATTGATAATTCTAGGCAGTTCTTCGGGAATATAAGTCTGGGTTATCAATTGGTTTCTGTTCACCTTGATTTATCAAAAGACGGAATAACAACTTGTAGGTATTCCTATGGGAGACAGATTTATCTATTATCATAGATTTTTCTGTGTGATACAGATTTGTTTATTAAAGTCTTCGACTTTGGGTCGTAGAAACTCTTAGTTGTGGGTGAGATCAGATAAGGGAATCAAGTGCGTAGTATCCTGCTGGGATCAGAGATGTAAGGAGCGCAACTTTACCTTGGATCAGTGTGAGATTGATTGGGTTTCAACTACAGTCCAGGCCGAAATTAGTTTGTAGTAGGCTAGTGTCTGTAGCGGCTTAATACAATGTGTGTTCAATCTGGACTAGGTCCCTGGGTTTTTCTGCATTTGCGGTTTCCTCGTTAACAAAATTCTGGTGTCTATGTTATTTCTTTTCCGCATTATAATTTTTTATATAATTGAAATATCCCAGGTTGTGCATTTAGAATCAATCAATTGGAAATCCGACCTTTGGTTGTTGATTGAAATTGATTGATACTTGAACATTGGTCTTTGGTACCGTTCAAGTGATTTCTCTTGTATTCAATTAGACTCGCAGATTACTATTTGCTTGAGTAAGAATTGAATCGAGAAAGAGAGATATAACTCTTTTATATACTTTATTAAGATTGAGTCTAGTTGATTCTCTTGAAAGTATATTGGAGTTAGTCCATACAGATTGTTAATCGAAATATTGGGTGTGGTTGTTATACCCCCGCTTTTTCACCAATAATGCCTGGCGATTTCTCTTTCGATTCACAAAATAAGTTCATGAATTTACTTCCTTAAAACAAATGTAAAACATTGTTTCCTAAGATGAAATATTCACCTTATACCCATACATAATCACAATAGTATTCAAACGATTATGTCGATGTCGTATCTACAAAGTTAAATGGTTAAGCAATAAACCTCGTATTGTATTCCTTAATACTATGTCTAACTAGAGTATAATCATTCATGCTTCGCAGTTTTGTTTTTAATATGCACGACTTGAAAGATCCGTTAGGGAATGAAACAGTTCAAGTCAAATATCACTAACCTCAAGTGGAAGGATGATGTTGTCGTTGTAGCTCCTTACTTATTCACTTCTTCAAGTTATCGCAATACTTGTAATGTCTCATATCCTAATACTTTCAAGCTAACCTATACGAAGTTGACTCTAGTACATAATCAAGCGACTCTTAAATGAGTTTTGGATCACTAAAAATATGACAACCAAACATACCAACGCTTGGTGGGTTCAACCGAGCTATGCTCCAAAAATATGGAGTAAACACGTGATTTGGTATCACTAAGGAAAGGACAATGGTGCTTAAACGTTATATCTAACGAAAGAGTAAAGCATAGACTAAGGGGGAGTAACATATCAAATTGATACTTGTGGTTATCTTAACTACAAAGGGAATAACAAAGACGTGAGGATTGAAAATCTACCTATATTACCTTTAGGTGGAGTATTAGCTTTGTTATTATAATGTCAACAACGACATTTATAGATTGAATGTATACATGTGATTGTGCTGTTGAAACTTGGAATCAAGCGTATGTGTAATGAATTCTTGTAATTTGTTTATCCATATGATGTAAGAGTTTTGTCACTAAAATTGACAAAGGGGGAGATTGTTAGAGCATTGCTCGGTTGAACCCACTAAGCGTTGGTATGTCAAGTTTGGTTGTCATATTTTAGTGAATCAAAACTCATTTAAAGAGTCGCTTGATTATTTACTAGAGTCAACTTCGTATAGGTTAGCTAGAAAGTTACTAGGATATGAGACTTACAAGTATTACATGAAGACTTGAAGAATGTGAAGAAGTAAAGAGCTACAACGACGACATTATCCTTCCACTTGAGGTTAGTAATATTTGACTTGAACTGTTTCATTCCTAATGTATCTTTCAAGTCGTCCATATTGAAAAAATAACTGTGAAGTTGTGAATGATTATACTCTAGTTAGACATAGTATTAAGGAATTACATTACGAGGTATAACGTCTATCTTTTGAACTTTGTATATAAGACATCGACATAATCGTATCAATGCTATTGTGATTATGTGTATGGGTATGGGTGAATATTTCGTCATAGAAAACAATGTTTTACATTCGCTTGAAGGAAGTACAATTCATAAACTTGTTTTATGAATCGAAAGGGATATCACTAAACTTATTGGTATTGTTATTCATTGAAAATCTTTGGATATATGTGTGTTTAGTATATCCGCTCATAACTTGTTTATGTATCTTGGTAAATCTATTCACAATGCCTGACTTTTGTATTGGTATGACTTTTATTAGTGAAACGCTATCCTAAGTAATCACCTGAGATGGTATATTCGATATTTGTAATTGGTGTGACCATTCCTAGTCATTGGGTGACCGATCCTAGAACTTGGTTGGGACTAATCACAAGATGTGTAATCGATCCTTGTAGTAGGTTAACAAGTTTTAGTAATTGGTGTGACCGATCCTATAACTTGTGCAACCGATCACAAGTAAGTATCATAAATAAGTGGCCGATCCTAGTAGCCACTTGGAGGTAGAACCAAAACTTGCTTTGGTATAACCGTTAAACCCATGAATGGTGATTGAATGTTTTTGATCAATCACATAGTTCTTGGAAATTAGATGAACCAATTCTAAACTCGTTTGGAAGTGTGGCAAATCGGTTCCAATATTGTAAATATGAAAAATGATTTACAAAGTAAAGATGTCGACATACTTTGAACATGTGCAGTAACTCTTATCTTTTATTGTTCAAAGATATTCCTTAATAACTAAAGGAGAATCCCGGATCGAAATAAATTGAGAATCTTTTAATTAAGGTTTTTAGTTTTATATGCTTTTAATTTCCAGCAATTAAAATGCATATCTTTAGAAAATAAAAATTGGTAATGTGTATTTACTAATTGGATATTTTCTACCGATATTTCGGTCAATATTTGGACAGAGCATTTCCAGGAATTATGAAAACCGAATTTGGAAATGTATTGCGTATCTTGAGAATATTTCCGATTTTGGAAATTCCTTGGTGTCCAAACTTTCTTGGTCTACAAATATTGAAGTTTGCATTTCAAGCGAACTAATCCTTAGAGCCAGTAAAACTACCTAGTTGTGTTGTTACTGGTGGAGCCGTCTATTCGGAGAGGAAAGTACCCTAATTAGGAAAAATCTTACGACCGCTCGTTTTAAAGACTTCTTTGGGATGGGGGAGATCTATGAGTACCATTGGTGGGAAACTAGATAATTGCAGTTTATTATTAGTTTTCGATTGATTTGATCGACTAACAGTGGTTGTACTTTGATTGCACCTAGTTTGTTTATGCTTGAGAATCTTCTCTTTTGATATAAGATTCACTCAAACTAGATCGAAGTTTCAACGAGGATCTTTAGGTTGTTTGTAGATCTAAAGACGTTTTGTGATAATCCATTATTAACAGACTTCGTTCTGTGTGTGATTGATAACACGATATTCAAGTTGATTGTGTGCAGGTGTTTATTGAAGATATAAGAATAAGATTTATGATTTGGGTTCATAATCTTTGGTGTGCACAATACTTGTTTCGGCTGGAAAGGGATCCAACTATAATCAGTTTATCTTTCTGATAACCTTGATTGATTAGTTGAGTACATCGGCATCAATACGTTTCTTTGTGATTCGAAGTATTGATTGCAAAATCTTGACAGTTACTTTGGTAGTTGTTATTGGATAGATCTAAGGACCTGACAAAGGAGTTTATTGGGATAAACGGAAGAGACTTTTGTCAAGCTCATATCACTTGTTTGAAAAGAGTTGTTACCAAACAGATTTGTTGTTCCTTTACTGTTTGGAATACGAACCAAAGAAATTGTTCCAAGTGCTTGACTTATTACAAGTTGGAAGCGCAGGGATACAGACGAAACTAGGTGAACTATAGGTTTACTTGCTTGGTCTCAACTATACGAAGTTGGTTTAGATTTTGTATAGCGGCTTAATCCTGAGAGTATTCAATTCTGGACAAGAACCTGGGGTTTTTCTGCATTTGCGGTTTCCTCGTTAACAAAATCTTGATGTGTCTCTTACTTTTCTATTTCCGCAATTATAATTTTTTTTATTATAATTAGAAGTAAAATACACAAACGTTAATTCCTAATTACTTGATAGCAATCCTGTTGCGTTTGGTTAAGTCCGAACCTATTATCAAGTAATCATACTTTGTTGTTTTATTATCTCGATCTCGTATCCATAGACGATCACACGAAGTGTGAACCGATTAGTTGTATTGTCTCGACTCAGTCCATAGACAATCACTTTCACATAAAGGACTTATAGGTGGATAAGTTTTAGATTGGGGTATATTTGGGTACCCTCGTCTTTTCATAGTCCATACAGATTCTCGGACGAATTATTGGGTATGGTTGTTATACCCCCGTTTTTCAATAAATACTTAGCGTTCATCCTAGGAGATTAAAAAGATACAAGCATTCCCTTTATAATCCCACCGCCACACTCCGCACAAAGGTATAACAATTAAGCGCAAGTTCATTTAAGCACTCTCCCCCCTAAAATGTCATTCCCAAGAGAACAACATGAGTGACCTTACTTTCCTGAAAAATAAGGGAGTAAGATGACAACAATTCCTTACCTGGAACTCAAGTTATTTATTGCCCAAAGGATATAGATAAGTGCAGTGGCAATCAGGAAACTTGATTTAATGAACCAAAAAAACACCAATAAACTTCCGTAAGTGTTGAAACGTTGCGGTGTCTAGAGGTTTAGTGAGAATATCATCCAATTGTTGTTTTGATGGCACAAACTCTATGCTGACAATACCATTTTCATAGATATCTCTAATAAAGTGGTATCTTATGTCAATGTGCTTAGTTCTTGAGTGCTCAACAGGATCCTCAGTAATTCGAATCGCGCTTGAGTTATCATAAAAGATCTTCATTGTTCCAGTATCGATTTTATAATCAGTAGGAAATTGCTTCATCCATAAAAGTTGAGTACAACACGAACCTACATCAATATATTCGGGTTCGCATGTTGATAGAGATTGTGAGTTTGTTAGTATAGAATTACTAGCCATTAAGTGGTTTGTTAGTATAAAAGTACTTTCAACTTCAACAAAGCTAAGAGAATGGAAGGTTCAAGTACACCATTACCAATGCTTGTTCTTTTGAAGGTAGCAGATGCACCATTCTTAATTATAAGGGTTTCTTATTTCCCATGAAAGCAGCAAAAGGAAATGTATATCAACCATATGCTTCAGAATGCATCCGTTATGGATTTTTTTTAGGTTATTCTTTTCATCCGTCTTGAACTTACTTAGGAGCTTACTTGGTTTAATTCCCCAAATTTTTCGCACTTGATCGAACTCGTGCAGTTCCAACTTGGAAACTTGGGGTATCCGACAAGACTTTGCGGATCTTTATGGTTATGCCAACCAATATCAACTATATGCATTCTTCACATGTTGGCGCGTTGGTTCTTTAAAAAAATAATATTGAATGGGCATTTACATTTCTTTGACTTCGTCTTCTTATCATACACATAACCCTTTATAATTTAACTAGTCTCATTATATGGATTTTAATTAGTGCTAATTAACTAGGTTAGGGGTAATTTACCATTTTTGAAAATATTTGATAAGTATACTTGAGTTTCACTTCCTAATGACCCTATTTTGTTTTATTAGGTGTACCCCAATTAACCTCGGTATTACCCCAACCTCGTGTGTTTATAAATCTTGAAATTGATTCTTTTAATTGTGTGTTTGGTTACATAAATCATATCTCCGGGGGATATATAATTTCATGGAATTATAAATACCGGAAATCATGCAAATTCCTTAGGTGTTTGGTAATTAAGAGAAAATTTCTAGATTTTTTAGCATGTTCTTATTTTAAATCCTATATATCGTTTGGAGGTTGTTTAATGGGAGAAAATATGACTTTTAAGGTTAAGATAAAGTGGGTCCATAAATCCCTCCTAAGTTTCCCGGCAAATCTTAGGGGGGGAAGTGGTATTCAAAATGAGGGATTTGGTGGAACTATAAAAATCCCGAGAAAAACATGAATTCAAGGGATTTGTGCAATCAAACGTGCCAAAAAAATCGTAATTCCATTAAATCTCCTAGACCAATGAATTCCATCTTTGAAATTTTGCATCCAAACCAACGCTGGGAAACAACTGTTATTTCTGAGAAAATGACCGTTAAAATGGTCACGCCTATGTAGCGTGTCCGCAAGGGTCACCGATGCCCGTGTCTATATAACACCGATAAATAGGAAATAACGACATTATTTAGACATGTTGTAACTAGTCTCATGCATGCTATAACTGTTTTCTAAAATTGAATTTTACATTTTTTTCCTTCTAAATAATATTTTAGCGCGAATTTTTTAGACCGATTTTCCAGTTTTCATGCCAGTTACAACCGTTTTTTAGAAAAAAGAATGTAAAAATATTTTCTTACAATTTTTTTTAAATTAAAGATTAAAAATTCATAATTAAAAATTTAAAAATAAAAAAAACTGTGTAACAACGTTATTACACCTGTTATAATTGTTTTACTTTTCACGCACGTTCTAACCTTAGATAGGAATTTCAGATCATAATTCTTTTTTATTTTTTATTTAACCATTATAATGCTCGTTATTTTGAAATAACGTACAAAAAATGTATTTTTTTCCGTAGTTAATATGTTTTTTGTCCGAAACATGCTCACACCCGTCAAAACGCGTTATAATGGTCACACCCAGTGACAGTGACCTGCAACCGTGACCCGGTTTTCAAACTTTGATCCAAACCAAGGTTTGAGAAAAGGGTCATGGCTCAGGTCACGAGAACTAGGCGTGACCGATATAACGCGTTTTGACAGGTGTGAGCACATTTTGGGAAAAAAACATGTTATTTAGAAATACCCTGCGTTATAACGGTTCAATAGAAAAATTAAAAAAATTATGATATGAAATTCTTATATAACAGTTCTAACGTGCGTGAAAACGTTTTAACGAGTCTAAAAAACGTTGTTATAGTGGAACCTCTGTGAATTAATACTAGCTAAAATAATAAAATTTCTCAGTCCCTTCTTGGTCTTATAGTGCTAAAATAATAATTTCGACAACATGATAATTTAATATGTTTCAAAAATATCCTTTAAGTTTTTATAGGTCCCAAATATTATATAAATTAATAATTACTAATAAGAAAAATGACTTTTTTTAATACATATCAAAATGATTATGCAGGTTAAATATTGTGGTTGTATTAGGTTAATTAGGGTTTATAGATACATTGTATGTTATTAATTTGATTATTGACCGATTAACAATTTAAATGGTTTAACTACGGTTATTGACCGACAATTTCTAATTGATGAATATCTGATTTTCTGTAGTCAATAGTAGAATACTTCAAATTCCAAATTCTTCGAATTAAATGAGTCAAATTCAATTTATGACGTTATCAATAGGAAATATTCTCTAAATTAATATATTAGTATTAAAATTTATCTTTAAAATAATAAATAATTAATCTATCGATAATTTAATAACTCTTTCAATTAATAAAATTTAATGGTCCCAAGGCTATTAAATTATAGAGTATTAATTTTACTAAGTTTTCTTTTCTTTTTTAATACTTCCCCCGTCCCTAAATAGATGACATATTCATTTTTAAATTTGGTCTCATTTACAGATGACCTATATCATTAAAAAATGAGATATTTCTATAACTACCATTTTAATTGATTTTATCCCACTAGTTTACACTGGTAGAGGAATTACGTTTTTGAAAATTGTCGACGTAGAACATAACCGGTTGATTATTTTGTTCAGGCCTGTTATAGATGATATCGGTCTGAAAAACATTGTTCAGTTAGTAACAGATTAAGGATCCCAATTCAAAGCGGCAGGCAACTAAGAATAACATATTTTTATTATATACATATTGGGAATATATATTTATCATCAACTTCTTTCTATTTTTGTTTGAATAGGTAAGAGATTGGCATCAGAATATGGCACATTTTTCTGGGTACCTTGTGTTGCTCACGTGGTGGACCTAATGCTGGAAGATACAGAAAAATTCTCCTTTGTTAAAGATGTGATCGGAGAAGCAAGACAAATTAGCAAATTTATTTACAATCATGCTTGGGTTCTTGCTAGATTTCGACAACATTCTGCAGGACGCAATCTATTGCGCCCTGGCTTAACAAGGTTTGCAACGAATTTTATAGCAACCAAAAGTATCATTGATCAGTGTAATGCTATCGAGATCCTATTTCTGGACAAGCTAAACTAATTTCTGAAGTCGGTAGAGGCAAAAACTAAACAAGCTAGAGATGTGAAGAATTTATTTCAAATGAGATGTTCTGGGAGACGTGTCAAAATGCGTGCATAATGGTTGATATTTATTGAAAATGGTTTGTTTCTTGTACACAGACAAACCCACCATGGGTTATTCGTTCCATGCACTTGCTAATTATGTGGAAACTACACAAATGAGTTTGGATCAAATCGAAATGCTTCTGTCGTAGGTGTAATAAAGAAATGATGGAAAAATCAGTTGAGTTCTCCTCTTCACGCTGCAACGTATTTTCTCAATCCTTATTATATCTTTAACCCAACAACCAATCTCATCAATAATGAATTCTGATCCTCAAATTTGTCTTACTGAAGTTATATCAAAAATGTCAGTGGCCCGCAAGAACAAGCAAATTGCATGCTAGAGGTACAAAATTACTAATACTATCTCCAAATATATTTAATTATATAATTTGAATTTCTAGTAACAATTGTAATTTTCTTTGTAGGCGAGAAACATGCGAATGATGCAAGGTCAATTTACATTACCATCAGCGTGTATTGCGACTCAACATGGTGATCCTGTAATTTGGTGGTTATCTTATGGTGCCGAGTATCCATCCCTCCAGAAGATTTCGGTAAAGATATTAAGTCAAACAAATACATCATCTTGATCAGAGAGGAATTGGAGTGTGTTTGAAAGAATCCACACCAAACTACACAATAATTTACTTTCATCGAGAATAGATGATCTGGTGTATGTTCAGTACAATTTGAAGTTGGAACAACAAAGAATTAAAGGTAAAGCAACGCGACATAACATTGATGTTCATGATGTTCATAGTCTACTGAGTGATGAAAATATGCTTGACTGGATAGCGAGGGAAGACGAAACACCGGTTTTACCTCAAGAATAACAATGGTTAAATATGCTGGAAGAGGAAGCCGTTAATAATCCAGATCTTGTCCCTCTACCATACAACTGGCATAATCCCGAAGTTGAAATCATATACGAAAGGTTACCGGTGAGTGATTTTTTTTACGACTTTGGTAATCTTTCATTTGGAAATAATACACAAGGTTATGAGAATGCGAATCCTACATATGATTCTCGTTACACTACAGATCGCTCTGACCATGGTGTCCAACATATGAACGAAGGATATAATTCTAATATTGATAACAATAATGAAGTAGGTAACAATGATGATGAAAATGAAGGAGGTTATGATGATGGTGATGAAGGCTATTGTGATGATGATACTTGTGCGAACGAAGGAAACCAGTATCCCCAAGACAATGAGTATAATGAGGAAAGGAACCGCCGAGAAAATGAAAAATACATGAATAGATCGAAAAAAGGTGGTGGTCGTAGTTGGTTCGCGTAACTTTTTAAATGATGAACACTAGTTTAATAATCTTATGTTTTTTAAATTTGAAGTTTTTAATCATGTAAGTTACTTTTCCTATATTATTTTAAAATTTTAATTCTAAGTTTTAAGCTTTCAATCAAGAAAAAGAAAAAAAACTCAAAAAATGGTAATAAAGTTATTTACACGATTATAACGTGCGTGATAACGAGAAAACATTCTAAAAAACGCACGTTAAAATGTTATTCAAAAGAAAAAACATTCGTACTAATTTAACAAAAACAATTATAACGTGTGTGAAAATTGAAAAACGGTCCTAAAAAACTGTCGTTATTTTCTATTTATTAGTATTACAAAGGCACGGGTTCAGACACCCTCACGGACACGGTATATTGGTGTGACCGTTTTAATGGCCGTTTTTCTGGTAAAAACGGGTGTTTTTCAAACCTTGATCCAAACCATGGTTTTTAAAAGCGTACGCTTTACGCTTCGCTTCAATTTTTTCCAGAAACGCTCTGAAGCGTACCTATGAAGTGTTCTGACTGTGAAGCGTATAGTCAATGATTTTGACCAAAGTCAGAAAAGCAAAATGGTCAAACTTCTAAAAATTTTAAAAGAAAATGGTGGAATTCAAACCTACTACCTCATGTGTCATATGGGAATGCTCAACCACTGTTCTACATGGTTACTTGTGATAATATTTGATAATATTTTATCGATAATCCTATTCCCAACACTCTTCACCGCACTACTCACAGCTCAGATGACGTGTTGTAACACGTGTAATAAAACGTGGGAGAGAGAAACCATATTCTGTCAAAATTTTCTCTCTTTATTTAGTGCTGCAGTTAGAGAGATAAAACTAAATAAAGTCGACAGAACAAAATCTAGATTTGAGCCAAAAGAGAGAAAATAAGAGAAACGGGTAAACTTCTTACGAATGTTTCTCTTCATCTGTTGAAGATTGAAATCAGTAAGTGATTCTACCATTACCGATATTCTTAGATTGTACTGTGTAGGTTTTTTTTTTTTTTTTTTGGTATAGATTGGGTAGTCCATATATATAATATAGGTCTCGTTTGTTAATTTTTTCATCATGGAATTTGAAAAAGAAGAGTTGGGTTTCTTAAACTCTTAAGGGTTAATCTCATAGGGTAATGTTATTCAGTAGTTCTATGTTTATTTATATCTTTTTCTACTTTGATTTATATGAGATGGTCGGTGTATGTTTATATGAGTTTGATTTTGTAAAGTGATGGGTTTGTTGTAATTATGATTTGTAGTGATAATTTGAAAGTAAATATTTAATTGAATCAATTTCTACATTTTTATCTGAAAAATTGAAATATGTAAGTGCACATGAAGTGTTCGATAATTTGTTGTGAATAAATAATTTTAGTTTGTTTCAGTGATAGTATGCTTTTACTGATAATTGTAAGAATCGACTTAGTTGGATGTTACACAGTTTTGCAGGAAGAAATTTCCCTGCCAAAGTGTTGAAGTTTGGTTTTCTACCGGATGTGCTTGTTGGGACTGCACTTGTTGATATATATTGATAAGGTAAGGTAAGTGTATAGGGTGCTCTCTGAAATGTTTTTTGTTGTTTCATTGCATTTTTTCAAACCTCAAATATATAGGTTAGTCGCATGTCCACTTGATTTTGATCTTTCTATTGTTGCGTTTTAATTTTATTGAATTTTTGCGTTTTAGTTAGTGCTTAATTCTTTGTCATTGTTGAGTGCTTTGATTTAGTGCAAGAGTTTCATATTTTGTCAACAATTATGAGATGTCACCTGTCTCTGAATCCTTTCATGATAATACGCAGTTATGGATGTAGATGCGTGCAAAATTAGAACCCACAAAGTTACGGATGTAAATACGTGCGAAGTTACACAATTTCGGAAAGTTGAAGTGAAAGCTGGAGTGGAATTTGATAAGGTAACAGGAATCAGAACCCACAAAAGCTTATATGCATCAGTGGTCCAAGCAGCTGGATATGAGAAACTTTCATTTGACGAAAAAGATCGTTAGAAATTTTTGATTAACAATCAAATTCCTCTATTGTAATTCTGAATATGAATTTTAAACTTTGCATCAGATTTTCATATAATTGTGATTGTAGACTTTGACTATTTTTTTTAATTCAAATTCATAGTTTTTTCTATAGTTCTCTCTCATGTTCTCTTTGTGCACCGGAATAATAGAACTTGTTGAAGTTACTGCTAACGACAGGGACAACTTTCAAAATACAGAAGTGAAATTACATTAAACAGAAGTAGATTATATATAGTCTTTTACATAATTACAGCATACTCTTTTATATAATTACATCGACGACGTACAAAACAAAACAAGTCGCATATTTACCAATAGAGAACAAGCTGCAGGTCTTACTAAACAAGCATATTTACCGATAGGGAACAAGCTATAACTCTGCAGGTCCTACTAAACAAGTCGCATATTTACCAAAAAAGAACAGGCTGCAAGTCTTTCAAAAAAACAAGTTGCATGTCTTCCAAAAAAGCAGAAAAATTTTAAGCATTCAATCCACAATTAGTAAAGAAGATGCAGTTTGGTGGTTTTACTGCCAAATTGAGTTATACATCTGCAGATTAGGCGCATTAGGCGGCAACACTGATGCAGACTATTGAGCACGAAAAGAATTTGCTCCATTGAATTCCTACAATAACAACGATGACAAATCAGTAACATATCTCCATAGAAACAAGTCATAAGAAAAATACAGATCTAATGGAAACAAGTCGCAATAAAAAATTACAGAGCTTCATGGGAAGAAGTCATACCATCGGTAGTCCTACGTGATGAGAAGGTGGATGCTGATAGAATCCCCAAGGTTGAGGCACTTGTGGTAATAATCCGTTCGCTTGATACATATGAGTTTGTCTTATAACTCCATTATATTGACACATAGGTACTTGGGGTAACATTCCATCTGTTTGATACATATAATTAGGAGTTGTTATTCCATTATGTTTTTTGCTTTGGTACAACCTATGTATAATGCCAATTGTACTAGTCATTACAGTGCGAGATAAAAATAATTAACAATAGAGAATGATCAAAATAAGTTACCTGCACATTTCCATCTCCCCCCAAATTGGTTGTTTTAGGATTTTTATTCTTACTGCCCGGTGGTCTGCCTCGTTTTTTAGTCTTTGGTACAGGTACATCAACAAATACCAAACCATCTTCTTGATTACATGCATTCCCACTATTGTCAGCTATAGGATTCTTCTTGTTACGTTTCCATGTAGCTTTATACGTATTAATTCGTGGTTTGCCTGGTCTTTTAGTTTTATCCTCAGGATTAAGCACATCCGTGACTACCGAATCGTCAACATCCACTGTATAGTATCCACAATATCTGCTCCCCGCGAATCACTTTCTTGCACTCCTATATACTCTCATTAGTGGCGGGACTCTCTGTCTCAATCTCACAAATTGCGTTATTTTTTTTTTTTAACAAATCCAATTGTATGACTAACAATTGCCTAAGATCATTGAAACTAAGTTCTGATTTTACTTCCATGTCGCAACCTCACTGAAAATAATACTCAAGTTATTATAACGATCACGCTCAACACTGTTTTGCCAAAACCCAGTATTAGCTTTCATACTTGTGTGAGACCTCTTCACATCTTTCCTCCATATTGTTTTTATATACTTATCAGGTATCAACTTGATTTCATGCCTAATTAATACATTGAGAGCATGTATACATAGCATTCCTTCAAACTCAAACATCCGACAACTACAAGATACCTCACAATTATTTGAATAAAAGATCACATCAAAGTTCATTTGCTTTTGAATCTTTTGCCCATCAATCCCTTCGATCCACACACTTGCATGAGTAACATACTTAAATGTTCCGAGAGGATCCTCTTCTTGTTTAATAAGTTCACAATACATTTTTGAGGTCAGTTCATTTTGAAAGTCTTTAAACTTCGACAAAGTATACAGCCCCTGCATCTGTGTTTCCATTTCAAAAAATGTAGCACTAGGAATCAATTTGGAACACGTTTGTGCATCAACTACAGTCTCTTTCTCTGCCTTGTCCCTCGTTGCACGTTCAAATTTCTCTACAAATTTTTTCAAATTTGTCTTTGGACCAAGGTAACCATCGAAAAATGAGTTCATACTCTCGCTTTTTTTGTGTAGATTTCATTCCATCCCAGAAACAGTCATTTAAAAAACAAGGTACCCTTGCCTGTCTTCGTGTAAGTCTTTAAGCCATTCATTGTCACACAATTCATACTTCTGGAACATCTCCATCCATTTTGTTTCAAACTCTGATGGATATTGAGAATTATAAACAACTTTTTTCATCATAAACGTAATGCGCGAATAATTACTATGACTTTTAAACTTCTCCGGAATTTTTTTCATCACATGCCATATGCACCATCTGTGTCTACTGTTGGGGAGAATATTTCTATGGCATTTTGCATGGCCTTGGCTTGGTCAGTTATTATTGCAGGAGGAGCACATCCAGACATACAATCAAGCCACTTTGAAAATAACCATACAAAAGAATCTGTATCTTCATGTACTACCAACCCACATCCTAATAATACTGATTCTCCATGGTGATTTACCCCAACAAATGGAGCAAACAGCATATCATACCGGTTCACCAAGTATGTGGTGTCAAAAGAAATAACCTCACCAAACTCTTTATATTTTTCTCTTGACCTACCATCTGCCCAAAACAGGCTTGAAAAAGCGGGGGTCTAACAACACCACCCAATATTTCGCTTAGCAATCTGTATGGACTAACTCCAATATACTTTACTAGAGAATTAACTAGACAGTCAGACTCAATCTAAATTAAAGTATATCGAGGAGTTAATATCCCTCTCTTGATTTGATTTACTCAATCTAATAGAATCAGTGAGTCTTTAATCAAATACAAGGAATAACTTGGATGGTACCAAAGACCAATTTCCAAGGATCAATCAATGTAAATCAACAACCAAAGGTTGGATATTCTAATTGATGATATTTAACGCACAACATGTATTATTTCAATTATAAAGATAAACAATATAATGCGAAAATAGAAATAACACAGACACCAGAATTTGGTTAACGAGGAAACCGCAAATTAAACACACACACTGTATTAAGACGCTACAGACACTAGCCTACTCCAAACTAACTTCGGACTGGACTGTAGTTGAACCCCAACCAATCTCACACAGATCCAAGGTACAATTATGCTCCTACGTCTTTGATCCCAGCAGGATGCTACGTACTTGATTCCCTTAGCTGATCTCGCCCATAACTAAGAGTTGATACGACCCAAAGTCGAAGACTTTAATAAACAAATTTGTATCACACAGAAAAGTCTACGGTAATAGATAAATCCGTCTCCCATGAATATACCTACGAGTTTTTTTCCGTCTTTTGATAAATCAAGGTGAACAAGAACCAATTGATAATCCGGACTTATACTCCCGAAGAACAGCCTAGTATTATCAATCACCTCACAATAGTTTTAATCGACGTAGCGAAAAAAATATTGTGTAATCACAAACGATGAGACAAATATGTTTGTGATTACTTTTTATCTTGCCTATCGGAGATATAAATCTCAAGCCAATTATTACAATTGTACTCGTACGATAGAAACAACAAGATCGGATCACACAACTACAAGAAAAGTAGTATCAGTATGGCTTCACAATCCCAATGAAGTCTTTAAGTCGTTAACCCGGTTTGAGAAAAGAAAACCAAAGGTTAAAGGAGAATCGACTCTAGCTTAGCACAACTAGTATCACACAGAATGTGTGAGGATTAGTTTTCCCAGTTGCTAGAGTTCTCCCTTATACAGTCTTTCAATCAAGGTTTGCAATCAATGTTAGCTTAGTAACAAACCATTAAATATTCACCATTAGATGAAAACCTGATTAGATTCAAGCTAATATTTATCAACCGCTAGATCGAAAACATAGCTTGTCATACACAAATGAAATGCACGTTCTTGGGCTTGTGTAACCGTAACCAAACTTGTATATTAGTTGGTTCAACAATAATTAACCAAATGGTTAGCCATATGATCACTTTCATATCAACCATATTCTTCTTCACCATAACTAGTTAAAATGACTCAAATGAACTAGTTAGAGAGTTTTTCAATTGCTTAGATCTTATGTAACTTCACAAGACACAATCGAAGCAAAAACAATTTGATTCAATCGAAGCGGTTCATGAACTTTATAGCCACGGTTTGCAAAACCATTCCTTAATCAATAAAGATGAGTTCAACAACAATCGTTTTTAGATATAACCTACTCAAGTTCGCGGACTGGGTTTGCGGACTTAAATTCCCGGCTGGAGTTCACAAACTCCAGCATAAATTCTCGGGTTTGAGAACTTCCGCCAGTTCGCGGATTAAGTTCACAAACTGTGAAAACAATTCCGGCTCTCTTGATTTACAAAGTTCGTAAACTTTGGTTCAATAAATAGGACTTATACATATATGTGTTTCCACAACAATGCTTATATCCATCAATGGTTATGCAATCTAAACTCTCGTTTTAATCATTGAAACATTCTTAGAGGATGTTATATAGTTGTTATTCACAAACCATTTTTCGTCAGAGCAATTTTCAAAGTGATTGAAACATAACATGACTTTCGTCACTAGGTAAAGATGAACTTCGCTAAAGCAAAAGCTTTACCAACACATTTCGAGAAATAGATAGGCGAGTTAAACTCGGATCGAAATATCAAATGTGTATAATTTAAGTCTATATAGCAAAACGACTTTTGTCTCAAGATAGGAGATAGAGTAGATAGACTTTTGAGTGATAGATAAGTTCAAGTCTCCACATACCTTTTAGTCGATGAAGATCCACCGGTTCCTTGAGTAGTCCTTCATCTTGTATGATGGTTGCCATGTAGTTTTTGAGATCAACTACACTTTCTATCCTAGTCCGAGACCTTAGATATAGTAAACTAGAAATCAAGACTTATGGTTTTGATCACTAACATTGACAAACATTCTTGAGATTGCAACGCATGCGAGTTCGACCGAGCAATGCTCTAACAATCTCCCCCTTTGTCAATTTTAGCGGCAAAACTATTAATACATATGGAATACAAAAAAGATAAATACATTTTTGAAGCTCCTATTCCATATGCCTAATCTTCAACATTACTTGAAATCTTCGTCACTCCCAAGTACTCCAATGATCCCAAAGGTTGTAAGTTTAGTATCATCGTTGTTGAAAATCCGTAGCTATAACAACGAGAAAACAAGAGTTCTCAATCATTGTTATACAGTGTCATGGTATTATTACACAGCATCAAAGTTCAATTGTATCACAACTTTAACAAAAATACTATGATGATATGTCACTCCCTCTTAGTCAATACTCCATCTCACATGGAAACCACTCCCCCTTACACAATGATCCGAAAACCATATGTATTTGTAGTGTGAACTACATATTAATTTTCCCCATTTTTGTCAATAAAATTGGCAAAGGTACAAGAACAGGATCCTAATGAAATTTCCAAAAGAGACATTTCATGACCAAAAGAAAGTATATACCAACTTGTTCTTTAGATGCAACCATAAAGCCAAAGATAAATGAATTCATCAAGGAGTTTAAAGATACAAGATAACCCCTAAAATATTCCACAGCCTCACTCCCCACAAAGATTTGGCAATTAAGCATAAGTTCAAAAGAACTCTCCCCCATTAAATGTCATTCCCGAAAGAACAGCAAGAGCGACCTTAATTTCAAGAGAAAATAAGGATTTTTATTGGACACCAAAAACCATAAGAATGATTTTCTATATCCAAAAACTCAATCAAAGTAATCAAAAAAGTAATCAATTTAATTGGTCATGCTCGACAACAAGTATCTCATGGAATGACAACCATGCCAAAACAATAACTTAGTCGCTATAGCTCAACATAAGACACTTTATGGAACAACACAGTATGTACAAAAAATGTGGATCAGAGATCGACCTAATACCGTGGAATAATCAAGGACTCATTCTATTTTCATTTGCACATGACATCCAATAGACTTAATCCTTGAATCACAAAAGATTTTAACCTATATGTTATCAAAAGATTGACATAATAGGCTTAACTTTTGTATTTGCCAAAATTCAATTCATTCTTTCATCAATACATACATATCAACTCACGAACGACTTTACTTTTGACAAAGTATGGGACAATCAAGTTCACAGACGTAAACACACATATCCCATAACAATATTGCAATATATAAAACCATAAAGATTAATACTTCAAAAATCATCTTCCAAACAAATTTAGAATTTAAACAAATAAATCTAAAAACATGAAGATGAAAACATTGGACATAGCTATGTGTAATCACAATAATGGCTATTCCAAATTCTAGTTATTCTTCTAAGCAGAACAAGAAAAATAGAAGATTCACTAGGAAAACTGTTTTGAAAAACCCTAGACATGTTCAGCAACGAGGGTTTGAACAAAAACAATCTCATCATATTTTTCCTTTAGTTTGTTCTTCAGGAACTCAAAATTCCTTGTTGTAATTCCAAGTTGTTCACGAACAACTTCAAAATCCCGAAGAAGATTTCCTACTAGTTGTGAAGACATCTGAACTGGTAGTTTGTTTTCATGATCAATAGCATGATGACATAATATGAAAACAGGATCTTCATGGAACTCGATAGTCTTGCCTTCCTCGACCATATCTTTGTTGCTTCCATCCATTGTGCACATAGAGAAGACTCGGCAGAATCTTTTTGACCTTATGGAACAAAGTGTCAATTGACATATATATATAGGTATATAAAAGGTTCCATAACAACCCTAGGAAACTTGACGTTCGTGTGGGTATGGTAATCGTGCAGTAGTGGTCATAAAACAATGTGACCAAAGAAAAATAGAGAAGCAAAAACTTAGTGGGAGGTTGGTTGAACATAGAATTTTCCTCAACAGAGGATGATTAGAAACAAACTTCGCGAAGAAGAAAAAAAACGAGGCTCAACAAAAAGAAACCATACAACCATGACAGCTTTCTCAAGACAGCTTCTTGAGAACAAGGATTATCCTTCTTAATCCACTAAGAGGGATGCTATAGAGAGCAGTCATGGTGTTATGAGATGAGCATTTTGCTCATCAATGTTGACTTCTTCCTTTTCTCTATCAAGGGTATTTAGAGAAACATCACATGTCAAGGTTGAAGAAGTTTTATTATGAGAGGAACTAGGAGTACCTGTACCAACTGCTTTCCATGTTTTTTTAATGCCCCGTTTGAGTCCGTTTATGCTTATCTTAAGTTCCGAGACTCGATTGTTGATGTGTAAGAAATCTGGAGCTGAATTCTTGGATCCGCAGCCTTTTTCAGGGAGAGATAAGGAACTTGATCTTTCTTTCTTTCTCCTATGTATTTTCCTCTTCTTAGAATAGTTTATGGAGTCAGATATTCTTCTGTCCTTCCTTCTATTATCGTAAGCATTTTTCGCAAAAACACAATCAAGAAAAGACTTATCACAGTATTTTTCTTGTTTGTTGAAAACGTCTTTTACTCCAACAATATGAGACACTGGTTTAATAACTTCGTTAGACACTATGCAAGAATGTTGTGAAGTTTTTCATTCCTTAAAAGAATACGACATCTTCGTTCAGGGTGTCCTTTATTTCCGCAATAGTGGCAGACATACGGAATGTTTTTACCTCGATCCATGTGTGCTGACTTTGGAGGTTGGTAAAGTTTGCTCTTTTGAACCTTAACTGCAGGTGAAGGTATTTCACTTTTTCCATCAGTAGAAACCTTTTTTTGAGAAGAATCACTAGCCTTGACAAATTTTACCTCTTTGCTAATTGGATCATCTATTCTCTTATATCCTAATCCTCGTATATCACGATGATTTTTACTTTCTCCTAGCATATTGGTTAATCTGCTTGAACTAGTATTGAACTTTTTCAAGTCATCTTCCAACCTCTTGATTTTATCAAGAGCAGCAGCTAAATCAGCCTCAAGGAGACTTTCTCGAGTGAGATAAGCACTTTCTCTGTCGTCAAAACTTGTTTGCTGAGAGTTAATCCTTTCTTCAGATTCGACAAGTTTCTCTTCCAACAAAAAGTACTTTTGATACATATTATCACATTCAAGTGACTTCATATGTAGGTTTTCCTCAGAATCCTTAAGGATCGATTCGTAAGAACGATTCGAAAAATAAACACCTGCGTAACATCTTCTCAATTTCTTGCTTTCTCGACAGAGAGGAGTCAGAAGTGGTGAGACATGAGAAGTTGTAATTTTCTTCATATTCCACGAATCCAAAAACTTAACATACTCTGAGACTTCCTCATCAACATCCCTATCAATATTTGAATCACATTCATCAGAAAATTCATCCAACTGTTCTTCTAGGAGTGTTTCCCAATCAACAGTTTTAACATCAAGAGAATGTTTAGATATTGACTTAGATGTGACAGTTTTCTCAAGTGAGTCTAAGCTTTTAGGATTAACTGGTACGTTATTCGAGATATCACCTCTGTCCATAGAGTCAGATCTCTACAAACACAGACTTGTAAGGTCTTGAACGTGTTTGCCTGCTCTGATATCAATTGAAAAAGCAGGATTTCGCTTAGCAATCTGTATGGAATAACTCCAATATACTTTACTAGAGAATCCACTAGAAAGTCAGACTCAATCTAGATTAAAGTATATCGAGGAGTTAATATCTCTCTCTTGATTTGATTTACTCGAGCTAATAGAATCAGCGAGTCTTTAATCAAATACAAGGAATAACTTGGATGGTAGCAAAGACCAATTTCCAAGGATCAATCAATGTAAATCAAGAACCAAAGGTTGGATATTATAATTGATGATATTTAACGCACACCTGTATTATTTCAATTATAAAGATAAAAAATATAATGTGGAAATAGAAATAACACAGACACCAGAATTTTGTTAACGAGGAAACCGCAAATGCAGAAAAACCCTGAGACCTAGTCCAGATTGAACACACGCTGTATTAAGCCGCTACAGACACTAGCCTACTCCAAAGTAACTTCGGTATGGACTGTAGTTGAACCCCGACCAATCTCACACTGATCCAAGGTACAATTATGCTCCTACGTCTCTGATCCCAGCAGGATGCTACGTACTTGATTCCCTTAGCTGATCTCACCCACAACTAAGAGTTGCTACGACCCAAGGTCGAAGACTTTGATAAACAAATATGTATCCAACAGAAAAGAAAAGTCTACGGTAATAGATAAATCCGTCTCCCATGAATATACCTACGAGTTTTGTTCTGTCTTTTGATAAATCAAGGTGAACATGAACCAATTGATAATCCGGACTTATATTCCTGAAGAACAGCCTAGTATTACCAATCACCTCACAATAGTCTTGATCGACGCAGCGAAAAAAGATATTGTGGAATCACAAACGATGAGACGAAATGTTTGTGATTACTTTTTATCTTGCCTATCGGAGATAGAAATCTCAAGCCAATTATTACAATTGTACTCGTACGATAGAAACAGCAAGATCAGATCACACAACTACAAGAAAAGTAGTATCGGCCTGGCTTCACAATCCCAATGAAGTCTTTAAGTCGTTAACCGGTTTGAGAAAAAACCAGAGATTAAAGGAGAATCGACTCTATCTTAGTACAACTAGTATCACACATATGTGTGGGGATTAGTTTTCCCAGTTGCTAGAGTTCTCCCTTATATAGTCTTTCAAATCAGGGTTTGCAATCAATGTTAGCTTAGTAACAAACCATTCAATAATCACCGTTAGATGAAAACCTGATTAGATTCAAGCTAATATTTATCAACCGTTAGATCGAAAACATAGCTTGTCATACACAAATGAAATGAAAGTTCCTGGGCTTGTGTAACCGTACCTAAACTTGTACATTAGTTGGTTCAACAATAGTTAACCAAATGGTTAGCCATATGATCACTTTCATATCAACCATATTATTCTTCACCATAACTAGTTCAAATGACTCAAATGAACTAGTTAGAGAGTTGTTCAATTGCTTAGATCTTATGTAACTTCACAAGACACAATCGAAGCAAAAACTATTTGATTCACTCAAATCGGTTCATGAACTTTATAGCCACGATTTTCAAAAGAATTCCTTAATCAATAAAGATGAGTTCAAGAACAATCGTTTTTAGATATAACCTACTCAAGTTCGCGGACTTAAGTTCCCGGATAGAGTTCACAAACTCCAGCAGAAATTCTCGGGTTTGAGAACTTCCGCCAGTTCGCGGACTGAGTTCACAAACTGTGCAAACAGTTCCGGCTCTCTTGATTTACAAAGTTTGCAAACTTTGGTTCAAGAAATAGGACTTATACATATATGTGTTTCCACAAAAATGCTTATATCCATCAATGGTTATACAATCTAAACTCTCATTTCAATCATTGAAACATTCTCAGAGGACGTTATATAGTTGTTATTCACAAACCATTTTTCGTCAGAGCAATTTTCAAAGTGATTGAAACATAACATGACTTTCGTCACTAGATAAAGATGAACTTGGCTAAAGCGAAAGCTTTACCAACACATATTTCTAGAAATATATAGGCGAGGTAAACTCGGCTCGAAATACCAAATGTGTATAATCTAAGTCTATATAGCAAAACGACTTTTGTCTCAAGAGAGGTGATAGAGTAGATAGACTTTTGAGTGATAGTTCGAGTCTCCACATAACTTTTAGTCGATGAAGATCCACCGGTTCCTTGAGTAGTCCTTCGTCTTATATGATGATTTCCATGGAGTTCTTGAGCTCAACCACACTTTCTATCCTAGTCCGAGACCTTAGATATAGTAGACTAGAAATCAAGACTTATAGTTTTGATCACTAACATTGAAAAACATGCTTGAGATAGAAACGCATGCGTTTTCGACCGAGCAATGCTCTAACAAGGCTTCTCAAATTCCCAGTGTCATCTATATCGACACTTGAATAAAATCCCAAACCTTGTGCACCCATCTTTGTAAAATACTTTAAAATGGAAACTGCATCTCCTTCTCCTAGTCGTGCACTTCGCAATTTATCAATTAGATTTCTACAATCTTTTTGAGAACACGTCATATTCTCATGTCCGCGGGCTTCATTTACACAAACATCATAACTTTTACACAACCTTATACCAGATTGATCAAGAAGATCAATTTGATTCTTTACCCGAGAATTAATGAAACGGTGTGGATGGTGGATTTTCGACAAGGTTTAAAATCGTAAAACCATAATTATACATGCTCTTGACCCGACAATCAGATGAGTATTGAGGCTCATGTATCTCGTTGAAGCATGGAAGCTCATGCCATGAAATATATGACTGAGAAGGCTGTCTCTCAGAGTATATGTAGATGTGTAGTCTCTCAGCTGAGGCAATGATATATCTCATAAATACTGAGCAATATCAGTAATTATTTCTACATATAATAGAAAGATTGGACGGCTCCTAGACAACATGCCTTCTGGTATAGAGCGACAACGTCTTCAGGATACAACAAGGTTTTCCCTGACAATATAAAAGAAATATGACGTTTCAACAAGCTCATGTTTCTCAATTTTCAGATAATTAATGCTCCTAGACAGCATGCATGCTAGTATAGAGCCATCAGTTAATTATTTATAATCGTTAACTTAATATTCAACAATATTATACGATTCTTAGTAATATTTCGTCATTTCACTTTGTGGTCCTTCCCAGCAGAATTTCACGGGTTAGTGATAAAAATTCAACGTACGGGCATCTGAGCAGCTATCGAGTAAGCCCGGACCAAAATGGTGTTAGTGTACTCAGCAATAATGCACGAATGAGCATCTGAATGCGCAAACGAGCATTCAAAAACATGAAGGAATGATAAACCTATAGAAAGTAGGAAGAAAATAATAAATAATAAAATATTAATCAAGGCGCTAGGGACTGGGCCCACCGGCCGGCTGGTCGTGTCGTGGCCAGTCCCACGTCCAATTTTATATTTTATCATATTTTTATTATTTTCCTTGATCTCATGAAAATCCCTTCATTTGAGCAAATCTCCTTCGTCTCAAGGAAACTCCCCAGTCTCATGGTGTTTCCTCGTATCAAAGAAATAATAAAATTTAGGAAAAGTGTCATGGGACCAGGTCCACTAGCCGGCCGGCCATTCCCTAGCCGTGGCCGTGGCCGGTACCACACCTCATGACTCCTTATTATTTTATTATTTCCCTCATCACATGAAAATTCCCTGATTTCATGATATTTTCCTCAATTCATGAAATATTATAAATTAGGGAGAAAACGCACGGGACCCGGACTCTTGGCCGACCATGCCCTAGCCGTGGCCGGTCCCACACATCCATATCTTATTATTTTAATATTATTTGTCTCCTCATCCCATGGAAACTCCTTCACTTCAAGGAAATTCCCTAGTTTCAGCAAACTCCTTGGATTCATGAAATTTCACTCAAGTTCATGAAAAATAATATAAAATTAGGGAAACCTGTGGGACCGGGCCATGGCGGGCCAGTCACGCCCTAGCCGGTCCCACACGTCCCTTATTTTATCATTATTATTTTTTATGTTTCACTCATCTCATGGAAATTCCTTGATTTCAACAAATTCCTTGGTTTCAACAAACTTCTTGATTTTATGATATTTCCCTAAAATCATGAAAATATTATAAATTAGGAAAAAGTGCCTCGGGACTGTCTCCTTGGACGGCCGTCCATGCCTTGGCCTAGCCGGTCCCACACCTCATGATTCCTTCATTATTTTATAATTTTATTCCTTCATCTCATGAAGTTTCACGGTTTCAGCAAAATCCGTGATTTCTTCATATTTTCTCAAAATGTTGCTCAAACGTACACCGAAAAATATCGAAACTCTCAGGACTGAGACACAAACATTATGGTGACGCGGGCATGTCTCCTTGACCGACCAAGGCCAGCTCCGAGGCTTGCAAATAGTCGGTCCCACGTGTTTTAATAATTTTGACCTAATTTGCTCAACTGCTCATGCTGGGTCCAAATCTTCTCAGACAGCTAGGAGTTTGTTCAAACGACCATCAGCTGGTCCCATGACCACCAAGGGTCGGTCTCATTCCCTCTTGGTCGGTCCCTCATCTCTCCCTAATCAGGTTTTACTACCTAATTCTCACACGAGCACTATTTTAATAAATGATTAAACCAACATTTAATCATCCTTTCACCAACTGGTCTTCATGAGGCTTTGGTATTTTGCTCACTTGAGCATATGGGCGTGACATGGTCGACTCCTCATCCCATATAGCCGGTCCCTCCTTCACTCTGTGGATGATTTTCAATAAATCATCAATTGATCAAAAATTAGGGTTTCGAATCCAGAGCTCTGCAAAAACATAATTTTGAGCAGATTCAAACATCAATAATTTTACAATGATCCTATGATTAACACTTTAATAATTATGCTTGGCTCAGACGCCAGCATTTTAAATTAGCATTTTCATCAAATGAGAAACATTTGCTCAGACGAGAAATATTTGCTCAGACCATGAATATTGGTTCAACTATCAATATCCAATAATTCATCAAATGAGCAATATTTGCTCAGACGAGCAATATTTGCTCAGTCCATGAATATTGGTTCGACTATCAATATTCAATAAGTCAACAAATGAGCAATATTTTCTCAGATGAGTAATACTTGCTCAGTCCATGAATATTGACTATTAATGTTCAACAGTTTATCAAGCGAGCAACATTTGCTCATACGAGCAATATTTGTTCACCTTAACAATCAACATAATTATATCTTTGTCTCAGCAGACATGTTCAACTCATGAGTCTCAGTATATTTTTAAAACACGTTCGACTCAACAATATACGGACTCATCGTTCCATGAATTCAGCAACTGACTCCACAATCACGAGATGTCAATCGTATCATATTGGGGTATATTAACTAGGGTTTTGGTCTGGCGGTCTACGACACGTGTGTTCATACACACGATGAGAATGTGAGCAAGTCGTGAAATCAGTTGAAGGAGTTAGCAAAGTAGTGGATAGAAAATCAACCAAGTCTCCGCACGATGAGCAACTGGTTTTGACACGATTTCCCACTTTACGACTCTTTAACTCCAGCAACTGTCACACTTCATGGGATCATGGTATTCTCAATTCAGCAATATAAAAGGCCTCTGAATCCTGATTGAAAAAAGATAAGATTTTCTCGACAAGTTCACACAGACAATCTTTCGTCTACACGAACTCATCGTCTGAGCAATCACTCTCAACTGAGTAAAATTCAATCATTCAGAACTTTATTACGCAGAATACACAACACACCTACAATCTCGATTGCCATCGGTCTCACACATTTCTCAGCTTCCCTCCTACAGATCAACCCATCCTCTCTTGTGACCGAATTGACTCTGGAACGACCATTGTCTTGGTTTAGGCCGGAGTCCTACAGATTGATCTCTCGAACTTAAACCACTCCCTTCTTGCAGTGCATATGTGTGAGGTTGAGCATTTGCTCGGTTCAAGGAGTCTTCTCCGCACGGTCATCTCCGCAATTCCGTGAAAACCAGCAAATCGTTTTTCCCCATCTACAAACGGTTACAACGAAAATGTATGGCAAATTCCGGTTCCAGTTCATGATTATGCTCCAAATTTAGCTGACTGATTACATAACCAACTAGACAATCTAACCGCAACACTAGCTTAGCTTGAAAACCACATTTTATTGTCGCTTGAGGCCTTAATGGTTTTTCAGAGATGAAATTACACTTACCTGCTCGAGCACAAGTAAACTTGTAGCTTCTTATACACCCCGCACCATTCTTCACAGACATGCTTTTCACTACAGGAAATTCTTTCACTTTCCCATATGTCTTGTAAAACTCCCATGCATCATCTATAGACTCAAACCCCATACCAAGAGCAGGTTGTATATTAGGTGTGATTCCACTAATATCAATGCAATCTGACTCTTCAAAAGTCTCCTCCTGCATCAACTAAGATAATCAATACCATATAACATAAACAAAAGTACTTTTAGACACTGAGACATTTTATCAAACAACTAATAGGCATGTTCTGTATCATATTAGTTAGTGGCAAACAACGTTGTTCCATTATACTGAGAATAAAATCTCCAATACTGAAACTGGATCATAACAATCCCTACAACCAAATTTAATTTAATTTTCAAATAAGAAAAGAATTACTGGTTTTAGAGTGGCTACACTAACCATGTTCTTCACATTTGAAGATTCTCCTGCTTCTTTAATATGCATCTTCTTAAAAGCTCTTTGTGGATTTCCCAACCTCTTAGAAAAATAATAATGTTCCGGTGAAATAGTTCACCAAAATTTTGTTTAATACACATTTCAAAGTTCCCAAATTTGAAATTTTCCCGCCCATTTTTCAGCGCAAAACAGAAAGAGAAAAAAAAATAGATTGTCAAATATGTAGATAACAAATTAGCTGAGTACTTTTCTCTCTCCACATTTTTATTAATGGGACATGCCATTTGAGTTGTGAAGAGTGAGGTGAATAGCAAATTATATTTATAAATATTTTCATACTTATTTATAATATATCAAATTTTATCTTTTACGATTCACCGCCAATCATGAATCACCACTTCATGCTTCAATCTACACATCACTCAAAAATAGAAAACGAGTCACGATGCGCTGCACGCTTTCAATACGTTGATCCAAACCCACCATAAGACTTTTATCACTCGGTTATAACGTAAATAAATCAAGTATTCCTACTATTTTAACATACGAATGTGCTGGACTGTTGGTTAGGACCCGACCTAACATCAAGCACTCAGTAGCCCTTCAGTTCCAACTTTTTTGGGGCTTTTGAGATCTAACGGCAAAGATAGAGTTTCAGAAGATTTAGCGAAGTAGTGAATCTCACACAAAGATAGCCGACCACTTAAACTCGTTCTGGAATCTGAAGTAGAGAGAGAAGTGAAAGAGTTGAGTTGTCTCATTTGCTGCGCCTCATCCTCTCTTCCTTCTTCCTCGACTGAGATAGCAAGCAGAGAAGTAGTTTCTTCTTCTTCTCTTCTGCTTCAGCGGCAGTCGTACTTATTTTAATCAAAAACATCGATAATCCTATCTTTTAACAGGTATGATTTCGTTGTTTTATTGGGTTTAAGCATGTTAAAAACCCTTCCTTTAACCCAATTTCTGGTTTTGCTAAATGGGTTTTGTTTATTTGGTGGTTGTTCGAGTTTTGTAATTGAACTGTTAAGGCGATAAATAGATAGTTTATCTGTAGTTTTTAGTATTTTTCGTACATTTTAAAGGTCCAAGATAATGTGATTTTTTATCCTATTTTTGTCAATTGTTTTGGTTGAAAGACATGGAAAACCTAATTTCATGTACTATTGATTCTATATATGATGTAAAAGGTGTGAACTTTTGTTGAAAATATTCTCGTTTTCTTCTGCACTATGCTGAATTAGGGGTCATGTGGTGCCAATCCAGCTTTAAATTGCTCAGCTGGAGAGCGAACCAATGCTAGCAGCCCCGCTAAGCTTACGTTCCACAAAGGCTGGTTAGGTTAATAGTAGGGTTTGAGGTACAATTCCCATTCAGTTGCTTATAGAACCGCAAAATGTAAGCTAAATTTCAGACTAGATGGAGGGTACTATAGACCAAGGTTTACTTCAGGTAGTGATTGGTATTATCTCATTCCACAGTTAAGTCCATAACTAGAGGTCAGCCAGACCAACCTAAGCTGGGTATTGATACAAATGAACTTCTCTTGCTGCCCTAGTCCTATTCCTCCTTGCATCTTGCTGTAATTTGGCTTGTCCCTTTACAGTAAATATACTTTTGCATATAGAGAAATAAATTGGGTACTTAAAGTCTCCTGTGTTGACCTTAAAAGCCTGTCATGTAAACCATAGGATAAGCAATCAGCATAACTTATTGAGATGCTGATTCTCATATCAACAAAGTGAAAATATACTGCTAGGTGAAAACTAAACTCTTTTTTTTATTTTACTGTTGACTGCGCCTTGCATGTATTAGACAATTCATATATAGCCGTCAAATGTGATGTTTAAATTGTATTAGACCATAAACAGTTTCTTCATTCTCATGTTTCCTTTGCAGAATTTTGTAATGGCAATTATACCTTGTGGTAGTACTTGGGCACCCCAATGTGGGATTCGACCTCAATCTATGATGAAGTCATATGTTTCAAACAAGTCGCTGACACCCCAATACAAGTAAGCAATTGTTGCATAGCTAAATGTTATTCTATTTCATGAGATGCATGTAATTTAGTGATATACCATTTACAATTATTGATTTATTACCTTCCAGAAAGTTCTTCTAGCAAATGCAGAGACCACAAAGATATTGTCAAATACGTAGTCTCAACACAATTCACCAATACCAATGCATGTACATGCTAATTTCTTATATGCAGTGTCCACAGGGTAAAATGCCTGGCAGCACCAGCTTCAAGCTTATTCTCTAATGGCTCCTTGTCTGCATTGTTTAATACCGGGCCATCTCAAAATCTACAACAACGTAGAGGAGCAAGACTTGTTGTTAGAGCTGATAGGGTGAATATCTTGGATTCTCCACCTCCCTCCCTCCCTCGCTCGCATTTCCTCTCATTTTAAATGCTTAATACTATTAATAGTATCTATTTTCAATTTGATATGATCAACTATTAACCTCATCTTTCAACAGGACTATTATTCTGTCCTAGGGGTGTCAAAAAGTGCTAGCAAAGCTGAAATTAAGACTGGTTAGTACGCGTTTCTGATTCTTTCTTTTGCACTACTTTTCTGTAATTTGATTTTTAAATTAGCTTTATACCGTAACAAACTTTTTTTTTTTTAAAATAAATAAATTATGATGATGTAATACTAACGCCAGACCTTTCTGATGTTTCAGCATATCGAAAGCTTGCTAGGACTAACCATCCAGATGTTAACAAGTGAGTTGAATTGCAAGTTTACTTCTTACCACCTAATCTCTGGGCACATGACTTCGTTTCATGTTCGAATTTGCTTTATTTAGCAACGCTGGATGGTTTATTTGAAGGCTCATTTTTGTAGCACATTCAGTACAACCTTTGTTTATTTGGAGAGCAGTTGCTCTAACCCACATTAGAACAAATGAAAGATTATACAGTCCCTTGGGAGAAAGTTAGGCCACGAAGAAAAGTAAAATGAGAGAAATCAATCTGTCCAATATTTTTTCTTGTTTGAATGAGTTATGGAGTACTTTTGAGGTCTGAGGAACTAGTAGTTCTTATTTTCCTCTTCAGGTTCTGTTCTAGTTCAGATGCTTCTCTTTAAGCCTGGAAGAGGTGACTCAGTGTTCTTCGTGTACTTTATAATGATACTTATCTTGTTTAGCTCAGTAAATACAAAATAGATTTAATGATCATCATATCATTGAGTAAGACAAGCCAATCTCTCTCTCTCTCGCGCGCGCCCACACACACACACTGATGCTTGTGTGATACACAGCTGTACGTGAATCTTTATAAATGGATGCAAGTAGAAGAACAATTGAAACTTAAATCACAACCTCCCCAGTATTTCCTTGCTACTGTTTTTATCTGTATAATCTTGATTATTCCTGTCAAATTGTTTGTCTTTGTTGATGGGCGTTGGATGTTCTTTTGTGTTTCAGAGAACCTGGGGCAGAAGCTAAATTTAAAGAGATCAGTAATGCTTACGAGGCAAGTCAAGTTTCCATGATACTGACTTCCCCCCCTTAGTTAATGGAGATTTAGAGAATTGTGCACCATAAGGTCCACTAATATAGAGTCATATTCTTTTTCAGGTGTTATCTGATGATGAAAAACGGTCCTTATATGATAGGTATGGAGAGGCAGGGCTTAAAGGTGCTGGTGCAGGAATGGGGGTGAGTCCCTTGACACGGAGGATTATATATTTGTTGGATTTTCTTGCATAAAAGTTCATTATTCACCACTCCCAACAATTTCAGTGTGCACAAAGAAAAACAGTAATATCGGTTTAACTGGTGCCGGTTAGGTTAACTTACCTTGACCGACTATGACAGTTTGACTTGACCTCCTTTGAGCCCCGGAGGAAACAGTTTTACCCTCTTTTAAACTGAGTTATGTGTTAAGTTAGTTGCCTTAATTGACTGATTTTTATCTGCAGGGAAAAGTGTTTAAGTTCAGATAAGATAGACTTGACCTTGGTTAACTATGTTAATGCAAATTTGTTACTTGTGGCAGGATTTCAGCAATCCATTTGATCTTTTTGAGTCGTTGTTCGAGGGTATGGGTGGTGGAATGGGCGGTATGGGAGGCATGGGTGGAGGTAGAGGTTCCAGAAATAGAGCAATGGAGGGTGAGGACGAGATTTATAATCTAGTTTTGAATTTCAAAGAAGCGGTTTTCGGGGTTGAGAAGGAGATTGAGATAACCCGACTAGAGAGCTGTAATACCTGTAATGGATCGGGAGCCAAACCTGGAACCCAGCCAAGTAGATGTAGTACATGTGGGGGCCAAGGCCAGGTAATCTCCTCAGCAAGAACTCCTTTAGGTGTCTTCCAGCAGGTTATGACTTGTTCATCTTGTGGTGGTACCGGGGAGTTGTCCACCCCATGTAATACATGTTCTGGGGATGGACGTGTAAGGAAGACGAAACGTATTAGTCTGAAAGTTCCAGCAGGTGTGGATGCTGGTAGTCGGTTAAGGGTTCGATCAGAAGGAAATGCCGGAAGAAGAGGAGGCCCTCCAGGCGATCTTTTTGTCATAATAGATGTTCTCCAGGACTCGGTTCTAAAACGTGACGACACCAATATTCTTTACACATGCAAAATTTCATATTTCGATGCTATTCTAGGAACAACGATTAAAGTTCCAACAGTTGATGGTACTGTAGATTTGAAAATCCCAGCGGGTACCCAACCTGGCACAACTTTGGTGATGGCAAAAAAAGGTGTTCCGGTACTAAATAAAAACAACAGGAGAGGTGATCAATTGGTGAGAGTTCAAGTTGATATCCCTAAAAGGCTGAGCAGCGAAGAGAAGAAATTGGTCGAAGAACTCTCAAATCTTAACAAGGCCAAACCTGCAAACAGTAGAAGATAGTTGAGGGATTCATCTCTCGTTTCTTTTCATAATACCGATGCTACTGTTTCAAGTGCTCCTAATTCTTTCTTAGGGCGTGTGAAAGTTATATTGGGCATGAAAATGAGGGGATTCAGAAAGCGTTTCCTTGATCAGTTTTGGGCGTGGAGAAAGCAGTTACTGTTCAGTAGGTCAATTATTCTTGGGTTAACAGTGGTCCTATAAAAATGATGTATAATCAAGAGAATGAGAAAAAGATGAAGAGAATTTTGGGGATACTTTATTGCTTTTCGTTTCTATATAATAATTTCTTTGATTATGACGGCGTCTTCTTGGTTTTGATCGATATTGGATTATTTCTTGATTGAAGTAGTTATTAAACAAATTCAGCATCGTATTTTTAAGTGAAATTCTTACAGGTTTAAGTTTAAAAACAAGAAATTCTACTGCACTCGTTTGAGCACCAAGATTGTATGTTTACATGTTTGTCGAATGTATTGTATGCTACGTTTGATATGTTACAGCTTCTCAAACACGGGGGAGTAACTGAAAACGAATTTCAGCATCTCTAACGGGACAAAAAAAATATTGGGGCGAGAGAGGCTCGAACTCTCGACCTCAGGATTACTCGATATAGCTATGAGACCTACGCGCTAGCCAACTGCGCCACCGCCCCAGTTGTAATTTGCTTAGAACAGAGGCATGACGACAACACAGCTCCTTTAAAATGAGATTTGTCAATGAAATTTCAATCAACCTTTTTTTTATAAGAAAAGAAAAAAAATCTTGATTCAATCATAGAATCCAACCCATTTGTATTTATTAAGAACTATTTTTTATTTTATTTTTTTTAACAAAAGCTTAGAAATCATAGGAAATGATTAAAGAAAAATATCAAGACTACAATTAATAGACGGCAATTAAGTAACGAGGTTTATTAGTTAGTTGTTCTCAATAACCTCTCTAGACAAAACCTGCCAGTTCACGGGGATCTCTGCAACAACAAAGCCCTATAGGTTCTTCCAAATTAGGGGTCCCTCCCCTCATTCCCTCATAGCTGTCCGAGTGTTCCCTCACCCCACAATTCATTCTGACTCTATAATAGTGTGTATATATACTACCACTCATTATACATGTACATAAATACATATGCACACACATAAGGATATTTATTCACACTGTCGCTTGGGATCGTGGTGGCCGGATGTCTCGTTACATCTGAGAGGTATAGTAGAAAAGTCAACACATCCTAATGTTTCAAAATCCCTGTCGATCTATATATGTCAGGTAATCGATGAATGAGTAAATTTCCGGCACAAACAGTATTCAGATCACAACTGTAGAAAGAGCAAGTCATGGAAATTTCAGGATAACTACGTGCACCTCCCTGAAGAGCTCCCGGCCGGGGCGTATATATCTATGCAGGGAGTAGAGTGAAGCCTGTGATAATGACCTGTTGAGAGAGGACCCTATCTAGTTTTATCCGTAACACTTAAGGCCTACTGATCTTTCTGGTCCTTATTTAGAACATCATCATGTTAAAATATCTCTGCCTGTCTCAAGGTATTCGTAGTCAAGTGCCGTTGATCATATAGCAGCATCACCTCATGTGCTAAATGTAGACTTTGTCCAGACTTTTTCTGGAGGGTGTTGAAAAATTACACCAAGAATCAGTCTTTGCTCATTTCATGTGGGCCTTGAATGACCAACAAGGGTTCAGTCTTCTTACACTACATAGCTAGGGTCAAGTATCTATCTCGCATTCGTGCTACTTGCATATTTTACTACTCTTCCCATTTTACATCCTTGTAAAGGGAATAATAACACACGCACAGCACAGTCAACAACAACGACCTTAAAAGCTGACGCAGGAACATTTCATACCAATTACCAAGTCTCTTTTTAGATCTAGATTTGAGCCGTTGAGGGATCACAAGTTGCAAAGATGCGATGAGAGGATGAGTATTTTATTAGGAAAATGGCTCGTTTGTCCAAATATTTTTAAAACATGGTTCAAATGGACGAGTAAAAATTATTATGGGTGAAATTGACACCAAAAAAATAGTAAGGATGAAACTGGATTTATCCTGACTTAAACTTAAAAAATAGTAAGGATGAAACTGGATGCATCCTGATGTAAATTAAAATTAAGAAAAAAGTATTTAAAAATGGGTAGGATGAAACTGTTTACATCCTGATTATTTTTACATTTTTGTCCATTTAAACAGTATCAAAATCTAAATATCCTTTTCACCAAGAAATTATTGATTTTGATCTTTTTAATCAATTTTGTGTATCTTATGGGTGATCCTCTCGGCAGTAGTAGGCTTTTTACAACTTGGGAATCAAAACCAACCAAAGAAAAACAGAGGGGCGCATGTCATTAAAAATGTTGTAGAAGTAGAATCTTGCACAAGTCCTACCTCTCAAAAGAAGAATTTGGAATTGGAATACTTCTCATTAGTCGTGGACAAAATAATGGTCGTCTTATTAGGAGATAGCTCATATATTAATTAATAATACACTTCAAAAGTAACTTTTTTTTCTTATCTTTAATCATCACAGGGAATAATTAATCCATACCGTAAGTATTTTAATATTAATGAAAATCGTCTCCTGGCTGGCCGTGACCCAGTTGGTGCATACGACCAATTCATTCGGATGGTGTTACTGACATTAGGTGCACGATCTGCATTTGATTATGACCGTTAGAGAGACCCAATTTATATTCTGCTGCAGTATTGTATTGAAGTAATGATTCGTTTCAGTTGTTTACTTGTTTACATGCAGCTGTACAAAGTTTTTTTGCTAGTTCATTTCCTTTTTTTTCTAAGACTACGTACAAATACAACAATACGTATACGATTACTAAGTTCTAAAAGAGTTGCACGGCTCAACATCTGATTCTACACGTCGAGTTTATAATAAAAATACGGCATACCTAAATCTTCTTCGAGAGATCTCTTGCATGAAAGTTTGTATCTTGAGCATCTCTTTTAGAGAACTCTATGTATGCGTACTTCTTCGATCGATCTGTTCAAAATATCAGAAAAGTCCATTTGGACATCTCTTGGACATCTCTGGTATATTTCCATGAGCGTAGTTGATTACTGTACCGATCTAACTGAGTAGGTAAAGTCGTAATGAGAATGACTCGGTTCATTGCTGGTGACAGTGGGAATCACATAACTGACCATAAACTTCACTAGTTGCATGTCTTTGAGGAAAAAAAAAGAAGTGACAGCTTAGCCGCCCGTCCAACAGTCGTTAGGCATAATTGATGGCTCCACATCGATCGATCCCACACCGATCTATCTATCTATCTATCACGTTAACGAATTCTGCGACTACGAATAGGAACGACTAGGCATTAGATTATTATATATAAAAAAGTTTATAATAATACAACGCAGCTTAATCATTTTAGTATTACATTTCACCTTGTAATGAATAAATTAGGAGTGGAAAGCATGTAGGGGCCGGATAATATGGTTGTTAAGACTTTATAACTACTTAGTAATTTGACAAAAAAAAGATGTATAGGAAGAAGAAGACACAACTACAACTAATAATAAGTTAGATTCTTCAGAAATCATCCTTGAGACTTGTCATCATCCTTACGAGACCAATCCTCGAGATCCATACGACGGATTCCTCGACCGCAATCGAACGTCTGGATCGTAAGGACGATTATGTAGCCGTTGTATACCTCAAGGACTATGTATTGTGGACTCAAATTTGTAATCCTGAAACATTTTGAAAGGCAGTGACTAAATGTAACCCACGTTTCGGTTAAATGTAATCTTGGCTAAATGCAACCCACATAAAAATGTAATTTGTTAAATACAACCTAAATTACTTTTAATAATTTTGATATATACAATCCTATGGCTGACCGATTTGAATCAACCTAAGTCTCTTAGTATTTCTTTTTCTTTATTGGAGATAGAACGAGAGAGAGACGGCTGAGGAAGTTACCATCACCATTGATTTTTTTGCTATCTTCTTTTTCATAGAGAAATTCAGTCGAAGAATCAGTTAATATCCCAAAAAAGACATCTTCTCCTAAACTCTTTTCATGCTCTGAAAAAAGAAAAGAAAAAAACTGAAAACTGAGGAAGTTACTATCACCATTGATTGCAGCTTATGGTCGCTCGTAAACGATTGACTTAAGCATTGCCATCATCTACTAGTTAGTGTGAAAGAAATTATCTAAAAACATAGGGTCGACCAGACTTGGATGACTGCTTTCATCTGGAGTCGACCAGACTTGGATGACTGCAACATCAACAATAGGTGGTAAGAAAATTTTAAAGTCGAACATAAATTGTAGACTATTGCAGCTTATGGTCCCTCATAAATGATTGACTTAAGCATTTCCCTCATCTACCAGTTAGTGTGAAAGAAATTATCTAAAAACATAGGGTCGATCATACTTGGATGACTGCTTTCATCCGGAGTCGACCATACTTGGATGACTTCTTTCATTCGGAGTCGACCAGAGTTGGATGACAACAACATCAACAATAGGCGATAAGGAATAAAAGGGTCAGTCATTTATAATTGACCATTGGGGCAATGATTAATTTCATTCTGGACGACTCTAGGCTCTTCAAGTCAAGCAGGACAAAACGACTGTGTGTGTCAGTTCAGCCTGTACAACTAAAACGTAAAAATATCACAGTGATAAATGATGTAAATTTTTATGTACATAAAAATAAAAATGATTGAAAGCATCGATACATTAAAAAACAATGTTTCTTTCCTCTTCATTGTTTTTATAAACCTTAATTTCATTTGGACAACGAAGATTTTCTTCCGAATCATCTAGGGTTTGGCCTAGATTTTCTAAACTTGGATCACTCACTGGATAAGTGTTATGATTAGGGTTTAGATTTCATTAATGAAGAAGAAAAAAAACCCAAAATATAAATTTGCCGTAATGAAGAAGACATGAAAATCCGCTAGTTATTTTGGATTATGAGTTAGATTTAACTTGACTTTTTTAGGCTGCATTTAGTAACTTTTTAAAGTAAAGTATATCAGAATTTTAAAAATGGTATCTAGATTGCATTTAACCCCAAAAGTGGGTTGCATTTAGTATATGCCTTTTTAAAGCCGAAGAAATTAATAAGGAATCAAGGTATAGAGTGGGGTATATAGAGAGAGTGAGTATAGTAATGGAGAAAGACAGAGAGGACAGAACCAGATCAAGAAAGCATTAGAGATATACTAGCTGTCAATGACATTTCATCAATATATATTTTCATTTCATCATCATATTTTTTATCAATACTACTACCAAATATATAAACAAAAATCTTGGCAATCTTCAAATAGACAGCAAATAAGGGTTAGCAGCTGTCGGATTCTTTCTCAAACTTAGAATCTCCACCATCAAATTCTTCTTGTAAATAATCAAATATTTTTGCAAACAACACACTTTATTTCAAAACAACTCATCATCCACAACAACAACTTCTTCTTTTCTTTTTTTTTTTTTTTTCTTTTCTTTTCTTTTCTCCCTCTCTCTCTCTCTAAATGAGAAACCATTGCTGTAAAAAGGAATATTAATTATTCATATCCATATGGAATGAATGAGAAGCAAAACACAAGAAGAAGAAGAAAATGAAGAGAAGAAGAAGAAGAAGAAGAAACCAATATATGACTGCTTGATTGATCACATTCTTCTTTAATTGTTAATCCAAAACCCACAATCCCTTTTCTTTTCTTGATTCCTTTCTTTCTTTCTTTCTTGTTCGTGATCATCGTCATTGGTTTAGCAACAACAATGGCGTACCAGAGTTTTAGGTCACAATTTGGTGATACCACGTATACTAAAGTTTTTGTTGGTGGATTGGCTTGGGAAACACCTACAGATAAATTACATCAATATTTTGAACAGTTTGGTGATATTCTTGAAGCCGTTGTGATTACAGATAAGATTACTGGACGATCAAAAGGTTACGGATTCGTAAGTGATATATGCATATATAATCTAGTTTTCTCGTAAAAGAAACAAACATATATGCACGTACATTGTTCTTGTTGTTCTTGCATTCATTAGGTTTAAGAATGTTCTTTAATTATCTGGGGTTTATAGGTAACATTTCGTGATCCTGAATCGGCAAGAAATGCTTGTCTTGATCCAAATCCGATGATTGACGGGAGGAGAGCTAATTGTAATATCGCTGCCATGGGTCGACCGAGACCTTCACCACCACGAGGTAATTATAATGTACTTATAGTTGATCATCATTTGTCGATAATCTTTATGATTATTATTAGTTTTGGAAATTTACAAAAAGAAATGTGTTAATTTATTTTAATTCTTTTTGTTCTAGGGAGAATTAACGCAGCTGCTAGTCCATATCATCAAGGAGGTGGCACACAAGGAATTCGTATTCAAATACCGGTCACAGCGCCGCCGCAGCCACCACCACCTCCTGTTATTTATCCTCCATACGGGTGAGTTGGATTTTACTTATCGAAATTAGAAAATATTTGTTTCATATTTTGTTTCTTGTCATTTTTAGGAACATACCCTAATTATTTTGAATGATGATCAGTTTTGGCATATTTATATAGTATGAGATCAAATTAGATATCTTTCTTAAACTTTGTTAAAATTAGACAACTATCACAGCATACCTATATTTAATACACTTTTTTTTTTTTTTGTGGGATTGTGGTCAACTTATGTTTGACCAAAAAGATAGATGTCAGTAATAATTGTTCCTTGAGAAATAAATGAAATGATCTGTAAGCCAAAAATAATGTTTTCTTTTTCTTATTTTTTGATAAACCAAATTCTAACTCTTCTATCTTCATCCAGTGAATTCAGTGTAGCATTGTTGTCTGTTGGCTCATTTCAACTAGACCTTGCACTTTCAAATGGGACCATATAATTGACAATTCATTTTCATGTGGCATTTAGTGCGGATAGATGATAATCTCTGTATATGCACTCTTTTGGTTTTAGTTTTGATTCTCATGTGGTTTATAGATGAGATTTTTAACATATTCCATAATAGTATGAAAATCAATCAGTTGGATATTGTTAATGAAGTTCCCAGGAAAGCTATTCAAAAATTATGATCGTTCATAGCATGTTTGATAACCGGAAACAGAAATAATTTTTAAAGTTTTTTTTGAAATTTAGTTCCTAATATGAATTGTCTGGCATATTGACTTATTTAAGTTGAAGAATGGCTTTTTATAAACAACTGAGTGTCTTGTCCACTTTTCATTGAAAATGTAGAGCAAAGGCAATTCATTTGAATGTCCACTCTTTATTTTCACTTACTATTCTCTTTATTGTAGATGGATTTTATCCTTTGGGACTTTGTGTAGTGGAAGCAATAATGCAGTCTCTTTGGATATTGTTTTTTTTTTTTCTCTCTAAAGCATATGGCACATTTAATTGGTGTTAGACTGTTAGTGAAATCTTAGTTTTTCCAATTTACATGTTTTTTTTTCTTGCAATTTATATGTTCTTTGAATAATTTTTTTATTTTTTCAGGTACACTACTTATGCACCTGAATATGGATACCATCATGTTAGTGCCTCTTTCTCTTTCTATAAATGACAAGTTACTTTTGTAACACTGATGTTCTAGATTTGCTTCGTATCTCAACAACTTTGCAAATTAAGTACTATTTTTTGATAATTCTTAATGCTCCTTCCATTTTTGGAAAAGAAATACTATCGCCAGATCCAGAATAACTGAAAAATGATATCGTGAACACAATTCTGGCGGTAGTATCTCTTCCGGAATCAGTGGGAGTATATAATGGCTGTTCCTAAATTTATGTTTTCTCTCTGGACAGACTTTTGGCAACCCACATATTCAAGCAGCACCATACTACCCACAAATGTATGGAGCATCATCATCAACAGTTGGATCTCCATACTATTATGGATATTCTTTGCAATCTCCAACTAGCAGGATACCTGCTTTTACTGCAACCCAGGCGCCTCTTAACCGGATACCCTCTTATTTACACTATCCGGCCCAAGGAGATGCACATTTCACGGCAACCTCTTTACAGTCACCAGTGACACTAAATCCTGCACCACTACTACCTACCAGGGAACTTGCTGCTCCTGCAACTACAGGTACTTCTCCACCTTGACTATTATAACCAACAGATGAAAAAAAAAACGGCCAAAAATAGTCAACCTCTGGATTATTCGGGTGCAAGTAAAGTGCAACAATGTCGGTTAGTTTGAAGGGTGGAAAGCAGCTAATGCTTTTATTTTTGTGTTTTTTATTGGTATCAGACTCACAAATTCAACATCGACCAACAACAACAACAGAAGCTGGAGTGATTAACAATTCTTCTTCGGAGAGTCCAGAGATCTAAAGATTACGCCCAACAAAACCTGCAAATAATGTACATTTTGTTTGTTTTGGTGCTTCAGAAAAACAACAACAAAATTCATTTTGTATAATCTTTGACGAAAATTTCACTCTAAATCGTTCATGATTTTTTCGTTCCTTTCGTTTTTGATCAATTCTTTTTCTTTTCATTCGTCCTTTAAAAAAAAAGAAAAAGAAAATTAAACAACACATTTCATTCTAATCAAATGTATGAACACAAGGAAATTTCAGTTCCAAATAAAGAATTCTCGGTTTCTTTCGTCCATCAATTTTTACCAACTTTATTGATTTTTTTTTACTGTGCTAATATATAAAATTTGACGAATTTGAATCTTTATTTTCCTCTTATATGGGGCTATTATCTCAAGTTCGTTAGTTAATATTGTCCGTTCAAGAGATTAGCTGTTCAGCACCATGAAAAGGAGTCCTAACTTGGGATTGCCCAAAATCAGCTCGGAGAATAATTGATGATCAATCAAGGGTGGTACAATAAACGACAGCCTAATACTAGTGCAAAGATTAAGTTAGCAATAGTTACTCTTGTTTGGAAATCGAACTCAAATTGCCCACAAGATACTAAGATTTTTGGATCGACCTAAAATGAAAGATGAACATGATGCAAACACAAACGAAGCAATAAGTAAAACACACAAGATTTTAACGTGGTTCAATAATATGCATTATTTGAGTATATTGTCTACATCCATCAAACAGTTACGATTTCTTCTTCATCATTATTATGGAAATACTAAATAGAGAATTACACACTCAATGATTGACGAATCAATCAACAAACTATGACCCAACATTCTATTGATCGTAAACCCTAAAATAACTCTCATGGACAGTTGAGATATAGGTTTGGTTTAGAATAAAAGAGAAGATAGAGAATTAGGTTTTGAAGATTTTATTTTTATTAAAGAATTCGTTGATTACATAACATTGTAGCTATCTGTTTATATACATAACAACTTTAGAGTTCTATACGTGGTATACAAGTATTTCCTAGTTTACAGGATTTCCTAAGATACAAGAACTCTATGTATAGCAAACTTTACAAGTTGTACATAACAATTCCTTGTTCATTACGTTAACTCAATACCTTCCCGCAAGCGTAACGGGTCATCATGAACTGTGAGCTTGGATCTCAATAAAGCAAAATGATCTTTAGGAAGTGGTTTTGTAAATATATCTGCAATCTGATCCTTGGAATAAATGAATCGAACATCTAGTTGTTTAGAAGCAACCTGATCACGAACAAAGTGATAATCGATTTCTATATTCTTAGTACGTGCATGAAAGACTGGATTAACTGTAAGATAGGTTGCACCAAGATTGTCACACCACAGAACAGGTGGAGATGCAGTAGAGATTTGAAGTTCTGAAAGGAGAGATCGAATCCGCATAATTTCAGCAGTAGCAATAGCAAGACCCCTATACTCAGCTTCATTGCTAGAACGAGATACTGTTTTTTGTTTACGAGCACTCCAAGATATAATGTTTCCACCCAAATAAATACAATAGCCAATGGTGGAACGACGATCTTCTAACGAACCAGCCCAATCCGAGTCAGTGTAGGCAGTGAAAGACAATTGTAAAGCATTCGCTGGCTTGAGAAGAATTCCATATGTAGAGGTCTGCTTGAGATATCGTAGTATACACTTAACCAATGTCCAATGAAATTCAGTTGGAGCATGCATAAATTGACAAGCTTATTCACAACATAGGCTAAATCTGGACGAGTGAATTTCAAGTATTGTAATGCACCTACAATACTGCAGTACTCTGTAGCATCTTTTAACAATGTACTACGATCAGATGACATGTCGCCAGTAGTACTCATTGGAGTTTGGATTGGTTTAACACCATCCATTTTAGCCCGAATAAGAAGATCATGATCATATCTTTTTTGTGTAAGAAATATACCAGATGAATTGCAAGTAGCTTCAATCCCCAGAAAATAAGACAAAGGACCAAGATCCTTAATAGCAAATTCCTTATGTAGAGATGTTCGAATGAATTCCAAACTTGTAGTATTTGAACCCGTCAGGATAATATCATCCACATAGACGAGTAAGAAAACAATTCTTTGTTCATCTCGACGAATAGATAAAGAAGAATCACATTTAGAAGTAAGAAAACCAAGTTGTAGTAGAAAGGTACTAAGCCTGTGATACCATGCACGCAGCGCTTGTTTAAGTCCGTAAAGATACTTTTGAAGTTTACATACATGAGTTGGAAAATTAGAATCAGTGTACCCTGGCGGTTGTTTCATATAAACTTCTTCCTCAAGATTTCCATGTAAGAACACATTCTGAACATCCAATTGACGAATTTCCCAGTTATACGACAAAGCTGTGGTAAGAATAATACGAATGGTGCATGGTTTTACAACTGGACTATAAGTTTCACTGTAATCCACACCTTCTTGTTGATTATACCCCTTAGCAAAAAGACGAGCTTTGAATCGTTCAATTGTGCCATCAGCCTTACGTTTTATTCGATAAACCCATTTACAACCAACCAAATTCATAGACGGATGATAAGGAACTAAAATCTACGTACCATTTTTAAGCAAATCATTATACTCATCATCAGATGCTTGACGCCAGTTAGGATCCGCCTGAGCTTGAGAGAAACATGTTGGTTCAAGGAGAGAATCACAAATAAGAGTATACTTAGAAGTGTTTGGCTTAAAAATTCCATATTTAGCTCGAGTGACCATAGGATGAGTTGGAAGAGAAGGAGCATTAGAGGATTGGTTTGCAGGTGAACCGGAAGCCTGAGTAGATTCTTCACCAGAGAAGTCTGAAGGAACTGTATTACAAGTAGGTTGAACAATCTTTGGAGAAGTAAGTGCATCAGATATCTGCTCACTTTGCTGTAGAGAATGTGCATTAGGCAATTCCAAACCGATACTACTTGTGGGAAAAGATGGTTCTTGTGTTGGTGTTGTTTGCGAACCAACATGCATTGGAATGGAAGAGATAATATACAAAGGAGAAGATATTACCTGATCAGAGGAAGAAGATGCCGGAGATGATTCTTTTGCTGCAAAGGGAAAGGTGGTCTCATCAAAAACAACGTGCCTGCTAATATATATGTGACCAGTTGGGACATGAAGACATTTGTAACCTTTATGTTGTGGACCATAACCAATAAACACAGAAGGAGAGGAAGAAGGATCCATCTTGTAAGATCGATAAGGACGAAGATGAGGAAAGAAAAGGCATCCAAAAACTCGAAAAGAGGTATATTTGATTGGGACCTGTGTATTCTGAGTAAGGATGTAACTAGCAATATCATGCGTGATATGATCAGTATCTCCACTGTCAGGTACCCATGGAGAGAAAGAAGAAGATCTTTGAGTTTCAGCATCATAAGCACAAGGAGCAGACGGTTGTTCTGAGTGTGGTCGACGAGATGATCTTTGAGTTTCAGCAGCATAAAACTCTCTATAAGTTATCGAACAATATTTTTAACTAAACAAGATAATACTTTATCTCACATAACGAGATGATCTCATTCTAAACGATGTCTCCTCCAATAACGAACAAGATGATCTTTTCTTCACTAATAAATGTCTTTCAGATCTTCATAATGAACAATTCTTGGATGAACTATTCTCCCTCAAACCATAATGATGTATTCTCTCAACACATATAGTGTATCTCTCAACACCACATAATAGTCTCTCTCTTCTCACTACATTGTTCCAAGTCAAATTTGCAATAAATATTTATGGAGTCGTCATGGTCGTTAAGTCAATGCCATGACGATTCTTTAAAGCCGTTATTGTTTGTACCTATTACCATGACGATCCAACCTAGCTTGTATCCACGAGCGACGTCATTGTAATATCTTTATACCATGATGACTTAAAATCAAAATCTTCTGTCTGAAAATAACTTTTAGAGTCGTTATGGATGTATTATTAAACAATGAAAATATTTATATACCATGACGACTTCTATTGAGAATATTTTAATTTCTGAATTCGTAAAAGCATTTTATTGAATCGAAAAAACATACATCTTTCATAGCGTTATGATGAAGAAAAAGAAATATAATACATCTTTCACAACATTATATTGAAGGAAAAGAAAGAGAATATATCTGTCATAGAATAATATTGAAGGAAAATAAATAACATAGATCATATCATTAAACTTAAACACTTAATTATATAGATTGAAATCATAGGTATTTCATTCCAAGATACGATAGAATCATCATGCTCAATTTCTTTTTTGCCATGGATAGCTTCATATCCGGCTCGATCTATCCCTTCCTGAAAAACAAATCAGTATTATTCAAAATTATTTTTGATGAACAACATATTGACATACTTACTTATAGAACCCGCCTTAGTGGGATTGGCTTCTTTTACAACTTTCTTTCCCTTTTTAAAGCTTAGTATTGTTTAAAGAGATTCCCGAATCCTTTCTTAATGTATTTGGAAGATCTTTCATTACTATTTTTGTTTAACACTATAAAAACTATAAATGTACGGTTCCAAAAAGAGTCGGAGATTTGATATATGTTACTATCTAGATCTTCGTCATGATATGTGATCATCACCCACGCTCTAACAATGGCAAGAAATATTCTTTGTAACGGTAGTGAGTAACCATGGTGTTTTTTCTTCATTTTTTGGGTGAGAAAGAGATGAAAATGAGTTTGATAGTTAAACACTATGGTTTGTGAGGAAGAGATGAGAGATGGTTTCTTTTATAGATCTTAATGACCCAACAACTAGTTTTTCAAAAAAATAGCCGTTTTGAGACTCAACCACATTAGTTCAAGTCAAAATTTGCAATAATTTCTTTTAGAATCGTCATGATCGTACTTTAAAACCATGACGACTTGTTAAACTTTTAGAGAGTCGTCATTTCAAAATTTTCAACACCAGGACGACTCCTTTGTAAATTTTCAAAATTTATAGATGGAAGGCATTTTTTTGCTGATGATTCGTCAGGGTAATTCCAGGAGTTTTCATTGTTAGGACTAAGAGTCGCCAGTCTGCTAAAATGCACCAAAACACCTGTTGGAATACCAGAGTCCCATGAGCTTGTCAGGTAAGTAAAGTAGTCATTAAGCTAAAATGCACAATGACGACTCATACACCTAGATAAAACCGATACTGAAATACCAAAAAAGTCGTCATGGTCGATAGTGTCAGACCATGACGTCTTATTCCATGTGTATGGTTAAATAGTCTTACATATGATTTTTTTTATAGGTGGTATAAACACTCAGAGATTAACCTGAAACCGTCTCTCAATACAGTTGTATTCCACCACTAACACGTACAACATATAAGCAACCGCCTTAGTACGAACCTCATATAAGCGGCCGCCGTAACATGAACCTCAACATCATAGAGGCGACCATTCTTTGTTTCAATTTTTTTGGCCCAGCATATATGTCCCTCAATTTCGCAAGATAATAAAACTATCTCTTCGGGTACTTTTTCCCATAACGAACATGGACTGCATCTTTTCTGCATCCCATCTAAACAACTCCTTAGCCCACTCATTCAGCTTATTCCAAGGAGGGTTCTCTTAAATTTATTATCTTCAACGGATTTTTCTTCCAGCACGGAGCCCTAAAATTTGTTCTGCATCATATGGGGTCAACGTCATCTCGCCAAATGGGAATTGAAAAATATCGAATTCACCATAAAAACTTTCATAAAAGCAAGATACCGCGACCTTGTCATATGCAATCACGGAGTTCTATATGGTAGGATACAAACCAGAGTTTTCTACAATATCTCTAACTCTCTGACATTCATTTCCTAGCTTCCACAAATCCCTTTTTACACAAGAAGATTGGCGTCTGAAAGACTACAATTTTCATACGATCTTACAGAATAGAGGAAAAATAGGGAAAAAAAATACAATCAGAAACAAATTAACAACAACTAATCAAATAACAAGCAAAGTTTTTAGATTGTTAAGATGGTCTCATAGAGTCAGGATTTCCAAATAAAACTTTTTCGCCATCTTTAGGTGAAAATTTTCCTTGCCCTTGTCCTCCACCACCACCTCCTTATGTACCTCCTCCTCCTCCTCATCATCATCATAATTACCATCACTACCACCACCACCACCACCTTTACCAATAGAACCATCACTTTTATCACCATCTTCTTCACCACTTGAAGAACCTTTTTCATTGTCACCACCACCTTGTTGTTGGAATTCTCCTTCTTCCGTAGCTTCACCATCATCGGAAGAATCCACAGACGAAATATAGGAGGAAGAAGAGGAAACTTAAAAAGCGGAGGTCTAATAACACCACCCAATATTTCGCTTAGCAATCTGTATGGTCAAACTCGAATATACTTTTAAGAGAATCAACAACACTCAATCAATTAAAAGTATATCAGCGAGTTTATATCTCTCTCTTGATTTGATTTAATCAAGCAAGAACTGCGAGTTCTAATCAAATACAAGGAATAACTTGGATGGTACCAAAGACCAATATCCCAGGATCAATCAATCACAATCAACAACCAAAGGTTGGATTACTCTAATTGATGATCTAACGCATAACCTGTATCATTTCAATTATAAAGATAAAACAATATAATGCGGAAATTGAAATAACACAAACACCAGAAATATTGTTAGCGAGGAAACCGCAAATGCAGAAAAACTCCGGGACCTATTCCAGATTGAACACACATTGTATTAAGCCGCTACAGACACTAGCCTACTCCAATCTAACTTCGAACTGGATTGTAGTTGACCCCAATCAATCTCCCACTGATCCAAGGTACAGTTATGCTCATACGCCTCTGATCCCAACAGGATACTGCGCACTTGATTCCCTTAGATGATCTCACCCACAACTAAGAGTTGCTACGACCCAAAATCGCAGGCTTTGACAATAAACAAATCTGTCTCACACAAACAAGTCTATCAAAGGATCAATCTGTCTCCCACAGATAAACCTTAAAGGTTTTGTTCCGTCTTTTGATAATAATCAAGGTGAACATGAACCAATTGATAATCCGGTCTTATATTCCCGAAGAACAGCCTAGAGTTATCAATCACCTCACAACAATCTTGATCGTATGGTAACGAAACATGATGTTGCGGAATCACAAACAATGAGACGAAGATGTTTGTGGTTACTTTTTATATCTTGCCTATCGGAGATGTCAATCTCAATCCAATCAATCTGATTGTACTCGTACGATAGAAGATGCAAGATCAGATCACACAACTACGATAAAAGTAGTATCAGTCTGACTTCACAATCCCAATGAAGTTTTTAAGTCGTTAACCTGGTTTTAGAAGAAGAACACCAAAGGTTAAAGGAGAATCGACTCTTGCACGCAAACTAGTATCACACGTAAGGTGTGGGGATTAGTTTTGCACAATACTAGATGTCTCCTTTATATAGTCTTTCAAATCAGGGTTCGCAATCAATGTCATATTAGTAACAAAGCATTCAATATTCACCGTTAGATGAAAACCTGATTTAGATTCAAGCTACTATTTCTCAACCGTTAGATCGAAAACTTAGCTTGTTATACACACTTGACAATGCACGCTTCTAGGTTTGTTAACCGTACCCAAACATATGTACTTGTTGGTTTAACAATATTTAACCAAATGGTTAGCCATATGGGCATTTCATATCAACCATGTTCTTCTTCACCATAACTAGTTCAAATGACTTCAAATGAACTAGTTAGAGAGTTGTTCAATTGCAAGGAAATCTTATGTACTACACAAGACACAATTGAAGCAAAGATGATTTGATTCACTCGAATCGGTTCATGAACTTTTATAGACACAGTTTGCAAACTGCATTCCTTAGTCTTTTTAAGTTTAAGTTCAGAAATCATCTTCAGATATATAACCTTCTCAAGTCCGCAGACTAGGTTCGCGGACTTAAGTTACCGAGTAGAGTTTACAAACTCCAGCAGAAATTCTTGGGTATGAGAACCTTGCTGGTTCGTGGACTGGGTTCAGTTCGCGAACTTAGCTTCACGCAAGTAGTTTGTCAGCTCCAGCAGAATTTTTCGGGTTTGAGAACTCGGCAGTTCGCAGACTGGGTTCGCGGACTTGGCTCATGCCATTCTTCCGGTTCTCTTGATCAACAAAGTTCGCAAACTTTGGTTCAAGGAATAAGACTTATACATAAATGTTTTTCTACAACAATGCTTATGTCCACCATTGGTTATGTAATCTAGACTCTCATTTCAATCATTGAAACATTCTTAGAGGACGTTATATAGTTGTTACACAATTTCTCGTCAAAGAAATTTTCAAGATGATTGAAACATAACATGACTTTCGTCACATGGTAAAGATAAATTTGATTGAAGCGAAAAGCGTACCAACACATATTTCGAGATATAGATAGGCGAGGTATACTCGGCTCGAAATACCAAATGTGTATAATCCAAGTCTATATATATAGCATACGACTTCTTGAGTCAAAGAGTAGCATATAGAGTAGATAGACTTTTGAGTGATAGATAAGTTCAAGTCATCACATACCTTTTTCTCGAGAAGTTCCACCGGTTCCTTGAGTAGTTCTTCAACTTGTATGATGAATCTCCTTGAAGTCCTTGGGCTCAACTACACTTTCTATCCCAGTCCGAGACTTAGATATCATAGACTAGAAATCAAGAATTATAGTTTTGATCACTAACATTGACAAACATGCTTGAGATAGAAACACATGCAAATTCGACCGATCAATTCTCTAACAATCTCCCCACTCCAATGATCCCAAAGGTTGTAAGTTTAGCATCACCGTTGTTGAAGATCCGTAGCTATAACAATGAGAAACATAGTTCTCGGTCATTGTTATACAGTGTCATAGTATTATTACACAACGTCAAAGTTCAATTATATCACAACTTCAACAATAATATTATGGTGATATGTATCAGTCCCCCTTAGTCAATACTCCATCTCACATGGAAACCACTCCCCCTTACATAATGATCCGAAAACCATATGTATTTTTAGTATGAACTACATATTAATTCTCTCCCTTTTTGTCAATAAAATTGGCAAAGGTACAAGAACGGGATCATAATGAAATTTCCGAAAGAGACATTTCATGACTAAAATAAAAAAATACATACCAACTAATTTAGATGCAATCATTAAGCCGATGCTAAATGCATTCATCAAGGAGTTTAAAGATACAAGGTAACCCCTCTAATATTCCACAACCGCACTCCCCTCAAGATATTGCCATTAAGCACAAGTTCAAAAGAACTCTCCCCCATTTGATGTCATTCTCGAAAGAACAACAAGAGCGACCTTAATTTCAAAAGAAAATAAGGATTTTATTGGACACCAAAAACCATGAGAATGATTTTCTATATCCAAAAAACTCAATCAAATTAATCATAAGTAAACCCATGATTAATTTAATCGGAATACACAATCAAATTAAACACAAGAGGTGATCAATTCAATTGATTATGCTCAACATAAGAGAACTTATGGAGACAAGAAAATACTCAACTAGATTAGTTACAAGAGAACCCATAATTAATCTAATTGGAATACACAACCAAACTAATTACAAAAGTAATCAATTTAATTGTCATTTGTTTTGCTCGAAATAAGAAAACTTACGGAGCAATAACTAAATAACCAAACAAGATGATTAATTTAGTTCAATATGCTCGACATAACATATCTCACGGAACACCAACTAAGCTAATAAATCAACTCGGTTGTATAATGCTCAACATAAGATGCATTACGGACCCTCACAGTAATACATAAAAAATATGGATCAGGAATGATCAATACTGCGGAATACACAAGGATTCATTCTATCTTCAATCACTATTTGCGTAATGACAATTAATAGACATAATTCTTGAAAACAAAAGATTTTAACCTATATTCCATCAAATATTTGACAATATAGGCTTAACTTTTGTATTTGTCAAAAGTTTATTCATTATTTTACCAGTACGTGAATACCGATCACAAGCGACTTTACTTTTGACAGAGTATGTGACAAACATAGTTAACGGACGTAAACACCAATATCCCATAACAAATTGCAATATATCAAATCATAAAGATTAATACTGCAAAAAACATTATCCTCCAAATATTTTTAGAATTTAAACCAAATAAACCTAAAAAAGAACAAGAAGATGAAACATAATAGCTATGTGTAGTCAAAAACATTGTTATTCAAGCACTAGTTATTCTTCCAACTAAGCCAAAAAGAAGACATACTAGGCAACAATTGAATCAGGTTTCTTTGACCACTTCATACCTTTGAAACAGACCATCAAAGTAAGTATCGCTGATATTCTTGATCTTCTTGACAGTCGAAACACCATTTTCAAGAGTTAAAACATTAGGTTTTCGGTCAACAATGCGAGCAAGATGTATAGCTTTGGCGCAGTCAAGGATAACTTTCTTCTGATTCATGAATAAGATATTCTGATTATCAAGGATTTTCGCATGTCCATAAATAAGCTGGTTTATCTGCAATTGAAGGTTAGCAAGTTCGTTCTTAACCTCACTTTGAACGAGAATTAAATTCTTGACAGATTCTCCAATCCAAGAGTTATACTCTTTTCTTTCGAGCATCTTCTTCAGAACAAAATCTTGAGCTGGATCACATCCTTTTAGGTCTTCCTCCATTGTAGGGTTTACTTCCTCTTTAGGAACAGTTTCCATAGACATCATTTTCGAAGATTAAGAACACATATATGATATATATATATATATATATATATATGTTAAGTAGTACACCCTAGACAGAAACCCTCGAGTTCCTTGACGAGATATGGACGTTCGTGGGATAACCCAAACGTATGAACAAAAAGGATGGACCAAAAAGGGAAAAGTTCACATTGATATTTTCAATGCTTATGAACAGGTTAGAAGATTCACAACGAACAAAATACTAAAAACTCACATAGAAGCTATCAATCAGACAGATAAGAAACAACAACTAAATACTTGAGCATCTCTCAATCATCATCCTTGTATCTCTCAAGTTAGATACGAGAATGGAACATTCTACTACTAGGTAGCAGAGGGAGACATAGTCTCACCATAGGTATTGAGAGAATAGTTGTGTTTTTCACCTGGATGTCTGACCTCAATATTTCTTGTTTTCCCTTGGTTGTTTTCAAATTTAGAGAAATTTTTCACAGCCCTTCCTGAAATCTCAAGAGAAGAGGATTTATGATTACTGAGTCTAGGACCTCTAGAAATCGGTTCTAGAGGATTTTCCGAAATGGGTCTCCATACTGTAGACTTAGATTTACCAGAGTTGTTCTTATAAGCACAAGACATGCTTTCATTAGCACCACAAGAATTTGTACCACTAGAATGCACAAGGGTCCTGTAATGATTTCTAGGGAAGAGATCATTCTTATAAGTTGTCTGGTTTCCTGTGGACATAAGGTTCACTGTTGTAGTCGACTGACTATTTGTTCCATTGACAGCGAAGCGAAGCAAATTGTGAAGTTTAGCAATTTTTTTCCTCCTGGAAAAACAATAGATAGCATAGTGGTTCCCTTTTCCACAGAAAATACACGTTCGTGGAGGAGAAGCAAAAAACGACATCTGTTTTAACTTCACAGCCCTATGATAAGATGGTAAGTTGTGTAAACTTTTCTTGACACAATCTTTTCTTGGAGCATATTTCTTCATGTACTGTACGTCAGGAACAGTTGGAACAGAAGAATTTTTCCTTAAGACAGAGTTATCCTTTTCCAAGGACTTACACTGTTCATGGGCTAGTGAAAGGGATGCTTCTAGTTTCTCTTTTTCAACACGAAGTATGTCAAGATCAGATGAATGCGCCTTGATCAAATGTTTTTTTCTAATTGACCCTTCTTTGACAATCTTTTCAAGATCACAAATCCTTTCGCGCTGTAGATTATTTTCTTGAAGAATTTTCTCAATATCCTTAGAGAATGACTCAATAATGTTATACAGTACACATTCTCGATCAATAGACTTTTCAAATTCCTCGATGAGTTGATTATGATTATGAAGATCAACAAACTTAGAATTTTATGCGATTCTCGTGAGCTCCATTTCAGCTTTTGCCATTGTGTCCAATGTCTCATTGGAGGAAGAGTGATCAACACAAGATGAGACAATCTTCCTACCTCTGGATTCAGAAGAATCAACTAAGGAGCAATCCTTTGAGGTATTCCCGAGACAGCTGACATAGTTGAAATCTTTAGGAGACATATTGGTATGCGTAAGAGATTCTGTCCTCAGACTCAGATTGCTACAAACACAGACTTGTAATGTCTTGAACGTGTTTTCCTGCTCTGATACCAAATGAAAAAGCGGAGTTCTAACAACACCACCCAATATTTCGCTTAGCAATCTGTATGGACAAACTCGAATATAATTTTAAAATAATCAACAAGACTCAATCAATTAAAAGTATATCAACGAGTTTATATCTCTCTCTCTTGATTTGATTTAATCAAGCAAGAACTGCGAGTTCTAATCAAATACAAGGAATAACTTGGATGGTACCAAAGACCAATATCCAAGGATCAATCAATGACAATCAACAACTAAAGGTTGGATTACTCTAATTGATGATCTAACGCACAACCTGACTATTCAATTATAAAGATAAAACAATATAATGCGGAAATTGAAATAACACAGACACCAGAAATTTTGTTAACGAGGAAACCGCAAATGCAGAAAAACCCCGGGACCTAGTCCAGATTGAACACACATTGTATTAAGCCGCTACAGACACTAGCCTACTCCAATCTAACTTCGAACTGGACTATAGTTTAACCCCAATCAATCTCCCACTGATCTAAGGTACAATTATGCTCCTACGCCTCTGATCCCAACATGATACTGCACACTTGATTCCCTTAGATGATCTCACCCACAACTAAGAGTTGCTACGATCCAAAATCGCAGGCTTTGACAATAAACAAATCTGTCTCACATAGACAAGTCTATCAAAGGATCAATCTGTCTCCCACAGATAAACCCTAAAGGTTTTGTTCCGTCTTTTGATAATAATCAAGGTGAACATGAACCAATTGATAATCCGGTCTTATATTCCCGAAGAACATCCTAGAGTTATCAATCACCTCACAACAATCTTAATCATATGGTAGCGAAACAAGATGTTGCGGAATCACAAACAATGAGGCGAAGATGTTTGTGATTACTTTTTATATCTTGCCTATCGGAGATGTCAATCTCAAGCCAATCAATCTGATTGTACTCGTATGATAGAATATGCAAGATCAGATCATACAACTATGATAAAAGTAGTATCAGTCTGGATTCACAATCCCAATGAAGTCTTTAAGTCGTTAACCTGGTTTTAGAAGAAGAAAACCAAAGGTTAAAGGAGAATCGACTCTAGCACGCAAACTAGTATGACACATAAGGTGTGGGGATTAGTTTTGCACAATACTAGATGTCTCCTTTATATAGTCTTTCAAATCAGGGTTTCCAATCAATGTTAGTTTAGTAACAAATCATTCAATATTCACCGTTAGATGAAAACCTGATTTAGATTCAAGCTACTATTTCTCAACCGTTAGATAGAAAACTTAGCTTGTTATACACACTTGACAATGCACGCTTCTAGGTTTGTTAACCGTACCCAAACGTATGCACTTGTTGGTTTAACAATAGTTAACCAAATGGTTAGCCATATGAGCATTTCATATCAACCATGTTCTTCTTCACCATAACTAGTTCAAATGAACTAGTTAGAGAGTTGTTCAATTGCAAGAAATCTTATGTATTATACAAGACACAACTGAAGCAAAGATGATTTGATTCACTCGAATCGGTTCATGAACTTTTATAGCCACGGTTTGAAAACTTCATTCCTTAGTCTTTTTAAGTTTAAGTTCAGAAATCATCTTCAGATATATCACCTTCTCAAGTTCGAAGACTAGGTTCGCGGATTTAAGTTACCGGGTAGAGTTTACAAACTCCAGCAGAAATTCTCGGGTATGAGAACTTCTCCGGTTCGCGGACTGGGGTCGCGGACTTAGCTTCACGCAAGTAGTTTGTCAACTCCAGCAGAAATTCTCGGGTTTGAGAACTTCGGCAGTTCGCGGACTAGGTTCGCGGACTTAGCTCATGCCATTCTTCCGGTTCTCTTGATCAACAAAGTTCGTAAACTTTGGTTCAAGGAATAGGACATATACATATATGTGTTTCCACAACAATGCTTATTTCCACCATTGGTTATGTAATCTAAACTCTCATTTCAATCGTTGAAACATTCTTAGAGGACGTTATACAGTTGCTACACCATTTTTCGTCAAAACAATTTTCAAGATGATTGAAACATAACATGACTTTCGGTCACATGGTAAAGATAAAATTTATTGAAGTGAAAAGCTTACCAACACATATTTCGAGATATAGATAGGTGAGGTATACTCGACTCGAAATACCAAATGTGTATAATCCAAGTCTATATATATAGCATACGACTTCTTGTCTCAAAGAGTAGGAGATAGAGTAGATAGAATTTTGAGTGATAGATAAGTTCAAGTCTTCACATACCTTTTTGTCGAGAAGTTCCCCCGGTTCCTTGAGTAGTTCTTCTACTTGTATGATGAACCGCCATGAAGTCCTTGAGCTCAACTACACTTTCTATCCTAGTCTGAGACTTAGCTATAATAGACTAGAAATCAAGACTTATAGTTTTGATCATTAACATTGACAAACATGCTTGAGATAGCAACGCATGCGAGTTCGACCGAGCAATGCTCTAACAGAAACCATCATTACCACCAGCACCATCACTTTCATCACCATCTTCTTCACCACTTGAAGAACCTTTCTCACTGACATCACCACCTTGTGGTGGGAAATCTCCTTCTTCCGTTGCTTCACCATCATCGGAAGAATCCACATATGGAATAAATGAGGAAGAAGAGGAATCCGGTGGGTCATTACCTTGTTATATAACATCTTTGATAACTAATGGTACCCCTTTTGGATGTTTCCCACGATATGGATCGCCCCCTATGAATTTATTTTTGCAGAGAGGTTTTGAAGGAGGAGTGTGCGCATGCTAGTTCTCATTTTTGATTTTTGTGTATTTGACATTGAGGTCACAGTACTTGAGTCGTAATGGTCTAAATTATTAACCATGACAACTTTCAATTACACTATGAGGATTTCTAGTGATACCATGATGACTTTTTGCAAATTTAGGAGAGAAAGGGTGCTTTTTAGTTTACGTACTTTCTGATTAGGGCCATATATTCTTCCAATTCTTCATGATTTGATTTTCCCTTCATTCTCGAATACGATTTTCCTTTGAGTTTATCTACTATTTTAGAGTTTTCCACATCTTTCTGGCACTTCTTCTTATGATGCGTTGTATTCATAGAAGAAGTTAACCGTCGATTAAAGTTTTCAAACCGACGGTTATGACGATGAATTGAGTTTTAAAAAAAAAATTGAGGAAGAAGGAATCGTTAAGTTTAACGAGTTTAGAGAGAGTAATTTCTGATTTTATGTTTTGGAATTAAAACAAACTGGGACTAATAGGTTAAGAGTTAATAGGATTTTAAGTTTAGAATTAATTGTATAATATTTCACTTCCATATGGCACCCTCTATAATTTTTATGCCGCGAGTAGAATTGACACAACTCGTAATTAATTCTTATAACCACCAATTAAACGAGGATGTTTATATTTTAGTACCGGTAAATCATTTTTCTTTTAGTTTCTCGATAACTACACAAGTCTAGTTCTAAACAAAACTTGGACACCAAAGTAAAAACCACAAGTAAACCTTCCCAAAACACTTATAATAAACTAAAAAAAAGAAAAGAAGAAAAATCCAACATTCTTACACCCAAGGCCAAGTGAGAGAAGATCATGAGAGAACTTCACTTTCTTAAGGGCCAATTACTGAATGGTCATACTTTTTGTAATTCGTTCAAAAAATGATCATATTTTTGTATTTCAATTACAAAATGGTCACACTTCCATACGATTTAACATTTTTGAATAAAACGGTGTTAACTTTTCCTATAATACCCTCCTCCAAAATACCCTCTTCATTTAGTAAATTGGTTGATGTGGTGGTGGTGGTGGTGGTGGTGGAAGCTTAATAATCTTCACTAAACCCCAGAGGGGAAGCGATGAACCCTTTGGTTGAATGCGGTGTAACGATCCTGAATGCGTTCTAACGATCCTGAATGCGTTCTAACGAATCTGAATGCGATGTAACGATATGTAAGCGGCGACACCACCACTTACAAATAGCACCACCATCAAAAAACAATAATGAAGTTAGAATTTGAAGTTATGTATGGAAGGATAAATATGAAGGATATGTAGGTAATTTCGTTATCATATTTAACTGTGAGTCACCACTTAACTCTCTGTTTAACGGAAATATGATCATTTTGTTAATAGGTTATAACAGTATGACTACTTTGTAAATAGGGTCTTAATTGTATGACTGTTTTGGAATTTTCCTTTTCTTAACCTTATCTTGACTTAAGTATTTTGAACAATAGTTCGTTAACATTATTTCTCAACCTCAATTTGAGTATTTTGAACAGAGTACATTGACTACTTTGATTCTAAATGAAGTTTCAAGTTAAGGGTATTGGGCCCAGCATGTCTTTGACCAATTTACCAAAATTATTATAAGATGTTCCCCCCATTTTAGTAGCATGTTCAGCTTTGGCTTTCCATTTCATTGCATTTTCTTTCATCTTCTTCCCTTTCGCGCCTTCCATTAATTCCTTCAACTGTGCTTCAGTTTCCTCTCTCTTTACATCGTTATCTATCTCCATTCCGGTTCCCCATACTTCACATGCAAATCTACAATTAGTCTGTTGATCAGCGAAAAATGGCCAACAAATTATCGGTACACCATTATATAGACTTTCCAACATTGAATTCCAACCGCAGTGAGTTAGAAATCCTACTATTGACGGATGAGATAGCACCTTATCTTGAGGACACCAATTGGCTGTACACCCTCTATCTCTAATCTCAGCGACAAGCTCCTCTGGTAGTCCTACCGAATCACCCATGACAGCGTCGGGGCGGATTATCCATAGGAAGTCTATTGGCTAATCCCCAAGCAAATTCTTTCAGCTGCTCATCAGTCATAACAGTGATGCTCCCAAAATTTACATAAATGACTGAGTTTGGTTCCCTTTCATTTAACCATGATAAGCAGGTGGAGTCTTCTTTCCATAGGTTTGACCGCATTGACTTTAGTTGACCTTCAATAGGTATTTGTTCTTGTTTGGTCAACGTTGCAATGGGACCAATAGTGTAGACTCTACGAGGGAATTTGGACGAGACCGCATCTAAAACTTCTTGTTCTAAGTTGTCAAACGTGTTAAAAATGATAGTCGATTCGTTTAGACAGGTTTGAGCTTCTCCTCCCATGAAGTTAAACATGATATCATCCTCAGGGTTACTCGTTCGAATGAAACTTGGCAAGTCCCTAAACCTGATATTTTTCATGCCAGGTACCCAGTCGAGAACTTCATCAAGATTAACAAGGAAGTCTTCATCTGTAAATTTAAAAACACGGGTCTGTAAATTTAAAAACAAAAACCGTGTAGTTATATATGGTTAGGAAATGTATAGCAAGAATAAATAACTCTAACCATGGCCAGAATCAATATCCCAGGCAAGTAATAAAATTTCCCAGGTTTACCTTTTGATAGTGGCACCAGACCTCTGTTTATGACCTCGCGGAACTGTAGATAGCCTATAAAACTACAGGCCGAGGCCGACGCAGTCCAAAATCGAACAGCCAGAATACCAAGTTCTTTGGCAGCTTTGGTTGCGAAACTCATAACTCCATCTGCAATTATGCAAGTTACTTTAGGTAAAGAAGATGATGAATTAAGCTTATTCTTAACAAGATCTATGAAAGGACCAAAAAGATTCTTTCGAGTTGCAACGCACAAAGAAGGGACATCCTGGGTTGCATCACGATCAGATGGTGGCAATCCATCGGGTATAGTTTCAAATTTGAAACCACGGTACACATTGCGATCTTCGAGACCACTAGCTCTTAATAACCGTTTGTGGTTAAACTCAGTGTTAACTAAGGTGATATGGGAACCTCTAGAATGAAGTAGTTTTCCTAGTTCCATGAATGGAGTAATATGGCCTTGTGATGGATATGGAACGAGAACAACATGAGGTTCCCGTTCCTCTAATAGCGTTGCCATTTTCCTTAGATTGAAACAAGAGGGAATGAGGTTCTTAAACTTACTCGTATGTCTTTAAATTTTATAAACCCACAGTCAGTTTAATCATAAATGGTGTATATATATATATTGTTCAAGTCTCAAGGGTTGCCCATGTTGGATAAGTTGGTAGCGATATTGTCCATGTAGTTAAAAATCCTTCTCCTCGTGTCAGACTTTTGTTATAATCGTTGACGGGTGCATTGATGGTGATTTTGTAAGTGAGCTGGCCTGCTACACCTCACATGTTGCGTCATACGTACACGTGAACTTGTTAACTAACAGCACCACTATTTAGACACCCACATATGCTTACATGAACTTGTTATCTATCCCATCCTTCCAAATTTTTGGTTAAGTAGTCAATATCTCGCACATGTGGGTTCACACGTGAGATTTGAAGACTCTTATACCCTTCCCCTTAAACTAGAAATTCTTAATCTAATTTTTGCATCCACTCGTCTTCTTCTCTGCTCTCGATTTCCTAAAATAGGAAAACATCTCTTTGTAGGTTACCACCAAGTTATATCGTTAATCATAAACTTTTTTCAATCAAAACCTTGTTTTAGTTTGCAGTTACACAAGATATGGTGCTGACAGATTAATGAGAAGAAACAATTTGTTCTTAAGATGTTTACTACTATGAATTTATTTATGCCTTGGAAAGATATAATTCTTTTATAAAATTTGGGTTTTCGGGATTTTGCTGTTATTATTGTAAAAGAAACTAAAATTAAGATTTTTAATGAAATCAACAACTAAAATTAAGTTGTTTGATATATGAATCTTGTTCTTTGCTGATTCAGACAGATTACAAATTTGAAATCACTGTTTTGTGATGAATATTTTCTGCGTTGTTATGGGACAGTTAGCTTTGTGAATATTCATTCATCGCGTAGAAACTTGCAGTTGATGATGATTAGTTGTCAAATTGATGAATGGGTTATCATTAATCTTGTAGAAAGTTAGTTTTGTGAGTCTCATTTCATCGATTTGAATCTGGATTTTAGATGAAATTAAGGTTCTATCATCAATTAACGGTTGTGAAGATGCAACAATCATGTCGGAATTTTCAGTTGGAGATACACAAGAAATCTAAGTTTCTTCTCTCATGACTACTGTGTTCGATGAAATGAAGAACACAAGGATGAACATGAAATGAAGGGTGTATACGTGATTTTGTTTGGGAATTTGACCAGTCAATTGTAGCGCCCTCTAAACTAGCAGCTGACTAATCCAAGAGATTAACTAAATAAGAGGCACTAAAATTTAAATCAGTTACTTAAACATTCAATTAAGAAATCTGCTACAGAAATTAACCCAAAACTAGCCCCACTCAGAAATATATATATTTACAAGAACTTCTCTCAAATAATACATACACAATAGTCATTTGGTTACAAATAGAATATACAACGTAATAAACATAGCAAATGTTAACCAACTAACGAACTCAACTCCCCGAAGCTTCCGCTGCGCAACTCTTATCTGTCTCTGTCTCTGAAACTGAAAGTGGGAGTGGATGAGCACATCATCCCTAAAAGGGGTGCCCCGCAGGAATTAACATTTAACTTTATGTTTTCCCTAAACGTTAAACCGCAATCAATTTCACATAGGTAAACAATCATGTATATGGAACTAACTCCTTCCAAACAATATATAATAATGGTGACTCGTCCCGCACCTAAATAGCTATATGGTGACTCGTCCCGCACCTAGCGATTGCATAAAAGCTCGAATTCATGTAGATATAAATGAAGGAGCAGTATCCTATATACCACAGATGGAAATTCTCATTTCCCAAATAATTCGTAAAGACAAACAAAGCATTACAATTTCTTTCCAAGCAATGGAAAGATTAAAAGAAATAACAGAACTTTCGTAATTCAAAGTTAAACAAATGCATGGAAAGCACAACCAGATAATGCATGAATTTGTTAGACATAAACTTTTGTAAAGGAAAACAACAATAATCACAATAGTGTTAAATATAAATTCCCACCTCTTTTGATGACAAGCCACGCCTACCTCGAGATCCACGATCCACTGGTTCATCCTTTGAATCGATCGTTGTTAATATAGACTAACTGTTAATCACACAAGAAGTCTAAGAATCTAGCCAAAAGGCTCAAACAAGAATCATACAAGTCTATCTAAGGATTCTAAACCCATTTATGACTTTACACCTTTTGATTCTCTATCCTTAGCATAACTAAGGTTTACTAATTCAACTAAGTCGGTTCTATAATCCATTAACTAAGTCTCATGAACATCTACAACTTTGTAGAAGAAATCGAAAGCTAAATCAAACCATAAGGGTCCACTACATCAAAATAGAAACTAACTGCAATCCCAAGCTCAACAAACCATCTCCTTAAACTAGGCCTGGTCCTTCTGGGTCAACTAACGGTCAAAGTGACGGTCAATGGTCAATGAACAGTCAATGACCAAGGTCGGGTCAAAGTCCAGGGTCAAATAGTCAAATTCTAAAGTCTAAATCGGTCAACTGGGTCAAAGCTGATCTGACAGAGTCAACTCAGTCAGATATCCGAGTCAAGGTAAACTAGACTAGTCATCCAATTAACTAGCTGAAAAGCACAGGACCTAAGCCAAAGCACTAGCTAAGCTCAAACTGAGCAACCATTCCTCCTTGTCCTAGATTCATTCAATTCTACTTCATTAACATTCCAATTCTACCAAACTAAAATTACACATTCAGTCGTAAACAAACTTCGAATTTCATTTACAAACATAAACTAAGTTTACCTGCAATATGCAGTAATTTCAAGCTCCCAAGCTTTCACAGGAAAACAATCTACAATTCTATAATCATTAACACATTCTCATGAACAGTAATACCACCCCAGTTCCATTTACACTTCAGATATCACTCCCACACTCTTCACATACAATTCACAGTAGATACAACCAATCCATCTTCTCAAACTCATCAGAGATACTACCAACTATACCCAAAACAGCTCCCTGTAACATCATTCCAAATATTACAACCTCAACTACAATCATCACCCATGTAAATTCAACCTCCACCTCCACCAGTACATAACTCCTCCCTTGTAACATCAACATCATCGTCACCACAACTAAACTCATCTCAGCAATTTCATTCACAATATTACACCTCCACCTGCAAATTTCATTACACAGACAACACCACCAATAACCCATCTCCAGTTCTGTTTCCATTCCACCTTCACAGTTTATACCTAACTCATACATCTCAACTTCAACTGCCACTCAAAACCTCTACAGCTATAGTTCATTATTAGTTCAACTCTTCTTATTCCACTTGAGTCTACCTTTCAGCCGCACACAAATAAATCTCCATACTGCAATCAAGCAATCACTGCTTCCAACATCATCCCCCTGTAATCAGCATAACCTTAAACCCAATTCCATTCTGCTCCCATAACAACCACATACACAACCACCATCCCTGAGAAATGAAACTTCAAACACACCTTAGACACAACCATATTCTATACCAACTTCAATATCAACTTTAGACAACCAATATCTTGTCGCTATTATCACAGTTCCATTATATCTTCATCAACAACTCATAATTCATCTCCAACTATGATATAATCACAGTGTCTCAACAACTATAACCATTCAAATCAAAATACTAAAATTGAGACAATTAGAGACTTACCCAGCAATTCACATTCTCTGAAATGTTAAATCACCAAATTATTTCCACCAAGAACCTAATTCCTGTTTTTAAGGAAGAACATAAACCCTAACTTATCTCTGAATTAACCTTTCTTCACTTAAGTCTTGGTTCCATCTGTATTTCAACTCTAATCCACCTAATCATTCAATACCCATCTTCGATTTATCTAAATCTTCTCAATCTTGCCCAATTCGAACTCCAACACAACATGCAGAACCCTAATTCTTCAATTGATCTTCTCTAAAACAGCTTCAAAATTGCAATCAAACCTCAACCCTTCTATTCTTCATCCATCAACAACCTAATTAACTTACCTATTCCATACGAATCCAATGTTTAATTTACAAACCCTAACTCTTCAGTTTATCTTTGAAACAACTGAAAACAGTACATAATTCTTCTACTTTGTTCTCAATGATGAAAACCCATCATCTGATGCTCGATTTCATCATCAAACTCTCACAAATTCAATCCTCTACAGAAAACCCTAAATCAATTACAACAACACCACTCCTCCTTCTCCCGAGATCAAATAACTTTCAGCGCCATCACCTTCTTCATCTAATCATCTTGAATATATGATTCCCTCAAATAGGATTCACTCTCATCTCATACATCGATCAGAGCATAGGAACAGAGAAAGGAAAGAGGAAGAAGAAGAAGAGCAGAGAAGAGAAGAAAGAATGAGAAAGAAAGGAGGGATCGAGTTAATCTTCTCGGTTAGGGATAAGATCTAGGATAATACTATTGCAGCCACTCTCTTCGCTAAGGGAACTCGAGGTATGTCTATTTGTGAAAAGACTATTTTACTTTTCAAACCAATCTGATGATTACCTCTTCGTCTGGTATCTGATTGACACGTTCAAGTAGTCCATTCTGCGTAAATTTTCGAGATCTATCTAACGATACTAGTTTTGTATCTATATCATTGTTAGATTAATTACTATTAATTAACGTTCATGTTAAACTAATCGAGCTAATTCGTCACTTGACTAGTCTAATAGCGTTGACGAGCTTGTGGTTCCTTACATCAACGACCAATCTTGACTACTTAACAGTTTTTTTATACGGATGGGATAGATATCTTAATTTTTTCCGTTATGGGATAGATCCCCAAACACATTAGTGAAAACGGGACATATTTCCAATTTTCCGTACTTTTAAATATTCAAAACTAAGAAACTGATCAAAAATGTAATTATCACTAGATAAATAATTGATGTCATGGATTGTTTAAATCCTCCGGGGACCTCGACTATTGCATGTAAAATTAGGAAGTTTAGGATCTTGATAAGTATGTGACAAAGGTTTGTGATTTGGAATTACAGAAAAATCTTAATCTTACTGAGTTAATAATTGAGGAGATGCAATCAACGGTCAACAAGACAGTTTGGGGAGTGATCGAGATATTTTTTTGGAGCAGTGTATTCCTCACTTGTAGGATTAAGAACCTCGTTAGTCGCTTTCATGTTATTTGGTTTTATGTACTTCAAAAAAGTGCAAATCGTAGATTGCATATTTTTTGTGTCAATATAGCAATGTATAATGATGAAAACAGGAGGGTGTGTTTATCTACCACCTCTTATATGTAATTCTCCAAACCTATTTGAATGAGGTAGTCTAATAAATAAAACTTACGAGCTTTTCAAAGCTCCTCCTTCCTTCAAAAATAGAAATCTTGATAAGTATGAAATCGATATAGTTTTCGTTTTATTTAATTGATGATTACTAGATCTTCCTAGCCAGTTTCGTCTTTTTCTAGTGTTTGATTTGATTGACTTTAATGTTCATGTAACAATTTTCCCGTTTTTTCGTTTGCATTTTCTTGCCATAAATAGGGGTACTTACTACTTACTAGGGTTTATGTTTGTTCTTCGTCTAATGTGTCTTGTCTTGTCATTTATTTATTTTGATGTTGTTGTTAGTATAGCTTTGTATCTAGTTTCTTATTTTCATAGTTGATTTCTCCATATTTCTTCGGTTCAATGAATTGCTAACCTTTTCATTAGCGCTTCTATCGTATTTCACTTTACAAGTTAACCCTCGTCCCATCAGTTATTATACCCTCTTTAGAAGTATTGAACGTAAATGCACAAGAAGAATAGGGATTTCCAGTTCTTCATTTATCCGTACTTTCCTGTTATTTTCTCGTTGGCTTCTTTTTCATCCTATGGAGTTGATATGATTACGAATCAAATGGTAAACACATCATTGAATGATCCATGCTAATGTTTATGTTCAAGAAGGCATAAATAATTGGTCAATTTGTACTATAGCAGAAATTTCTAATGGAGACATAATGTCAATTGGGGATGCTGAAAGAGTTGCAAAACGTATTTGGAAAAATGTGAGAAATTCCATCTTCAATTATCATGACAAGAACATGTATATCATTAATTTAAAGAAGGAAGTCGATAAGAATATTATCATGAAGAAGAAATACTCATCCCTTAGTGGTTATTTTGTTCCAATACATCATTGGGATCAATGGTTAATATCAAATAAGCTTGATTGGAAACACATTGTAAAGAATTTGAGCTTTGGCATCAACCACAAGAATTCCAAACTAGAAGATTAGCTGAAAAGATGGGTAGCTTTATGGGAACTACTTGTGATGTTGATTATCCTAATAGAATAACTACAACTCACAAGAGCAGGGAAGGAGCCAGAGAAATTCAGCGTTGGGGCGAAACAATTTTGATAGTCGTAAAAAAATTCACCCCATTAGAGGCTCCAAATTTCCATATCACCCAACATAGTTGCACCCACAAGGTGTAAAAATTATCCTAAACCCAAGCTTATTCCTAATCAAACCCAAGATCTTGTGGGGTCTACGCCACGAGCGAATTATTGTTACATCTAATATTACCATTGGCACTCCATGGCACAAAGGTATCAAAATTGAAAGGATCAATGAGGATGAGGTTAAAATAGTTTTCTATTACATTTATCAGTCATTCAAGATGTTCCTAAATGTTATGTGGTGAATCACAACTGGAGATAGTTTACAGATATTTATAATATGCTAACTGGGGATCTGAATAAACTCCATGGATTCTACAATGCACGTTCTTCTCTTGGGCCTTTTAATTCCAGTAGAGGAGTATCCCATCCAATTCCATCTGCTGGAGTTAGTTCGTCTAATACTGTTATTATCACTACTGAGCATCAAGTGGAAAAACAAAAGGTAATGGTAATTTTAAAATGGATGTTAGATGAACTAAAGGTGGAAAACATCATAAAATGGAAGAATTATAGGGTTTTCCAACGGGGGTGATTTGAGGCACCTATGAGACACCAGATACCATGGAATCACTTGTTAGTAACAGTGGAACTGATGAACTGGTTCTTTTTTATCTATTTATTTTAGCTACCTTTGTTTACTTCATTGTCTAATTTGGGGTCTCTTATGTTTTTTTGTTTCTTTTACTTACAATGTCATTATCTACTTGTATTGTTAGAATTTGGTCTTTGTTTATGTTTTCAATTTTGGATTTTCTCTTAGGGCATTGTTGTTTCTTGAAAATACGAGGGTACCGAGTACATCACTAAATCTTTTGAAATAACCTATATCAGAAAAACCTTGTATAACCTTATCGATCTTACAACGACTAAAGATTACTTCAACGTGGTTATTGAAAAAGCGGGGGTCTAACAACACCACCCAATATTTCGCTTGGCAATCTGTATGGACTAAATCAAATATACTTTAATAGAGAATCAACTAGACAGTCAGACTCAATCTAGATTAAAGTATATAGAGGAGTTAATATCTCTCTCTTTTTTTGATTTACTCAAGCTAATAGAAATCAGCGAGTCTTTAATCAAACACAAGGAATAACTTGGATGGTACCAAAGACCAAAATCCAAGGATCAATTAATATCAATCAACAACCAAAGGTCGGATTTCCAATTGAATGATTCAAACGCATAACCTGTATTATTTCAATTATGAAGATAAAAAAATATAATGCGGAAATTGAAATAACAAAGACACCAGAAATTTTGTTAACGAGGAAACGACAAATGCAGAAAAACCCCGGGACCTAGTCCAGATTGAACACACACAGTATTAAGCCGCTACAGACACTAGCCTACTCCAAGCTATCTTCAGACTGGACTGTAGTTGAACCCCAATCAATTTCCCAATGATCCAAGGTACAGTTATGCTCCTACGCCTCTGATCCCAGCAGGATATTGCGCACTTGATTCCCTTAGCCGATCTCACCCACAACTAAGAGTTGCTATGATCCAAAATCGCAGGCTTTGACAATAAACAAATCTTTCTCACACAGACAAGTCTATCAAAGGATCAATCTGTCTCCCACAAATAAACCCTAAAGGTTTTGTTCCGTCTTTTGATAATAATCAAGGTGAACATGAACCAATTGATAATACAGTCTTATATTCCCGAAGAACATCCTAGATTAATCAATCACCTCACAACAATCTTAATTGTATGGTAGCGAAACAAGATGTTGTGGAATCACAAAAGATGAGACGAAGTGTTTGTGATTACTTTTTATATCTTTCCTATTGGAGATATCAATCTCAATCCAATCAATCTGAATGTACTCATACGATGGAAGATGCAAGATCAGATCACACAACTACGATAAAAGTAGTATCGGTCTGGCTTCACAATCCCAATGAAGTCTTTAAGTCGTTTAACCCGGTTTGAGAAAAGAAAACCAGAGGTTAAAGGAGAATCTACTCTAGCACGCAAACCAGTATCACACGTAAGGTGTGGGGATTAGTTTTGCACAATAGTAGATGTCTCCTTTATATAGTCTTTCAAATCAGGGTTTGCAATGAATGTTACTTAGTAACAAAGCATTCAATATTCACCGTTATATGAAAACCTGATTTAGATTCAAGCTAATATTTCTCAACCGTTAGATCGAAAACTTAGCTTGTTACACACACTTGACAATGCACGCTTTTAGGTTTGTTAACCGTACCCAAACGTATGCACTTGTTGGTTCAATTAATAGTTAACCAAAAGGTTAGCCATATGAGCATCTCATATCAATCATGTTCTTCTTCACCATAACTAGTTCAAATGACTCAAATGAACTAGTTAGAGATGTTCAATTGCAAGGAAATCTTATGTACTACACAAGACACAATTGAAGCAAAGATGATTTGATTCACTCGAATCGGTTCATGAACCTTATAGCCATGGTTTGCATACTGCATTCCTTAGTCTTTATAAGTTTAAGTTCAGAAATCATCTTCAGATATATAACCTTCTTAAGTTCGCAGACTAGGTTCGCGGACTTAAGCAACCGGGAAGAGTTTACAAACTCCAGCAGAAAATATTAGCAAGAGACCTTCCGCCGGTTCGTGAACTGGGTTCGCGGACTAGTCTAGTTTGTCAACTCCAGCAGAATTTCTCGGGATGAGAATTTCGACAGTTTGCTGACTGAGTTCGTGGACTTGGCTTACGCCATTCTTCTGGTTTCTCTTGATCAACAAAGTTAGAAAACTTTGGTTCAAGGAATAAGACTTATACATAAATGTGTTTCCACAACAATGTTTATGTCCACCGTTGGTTATGTAATCTAAACTCTCATTTCAATCATTGAAACATTCTTAGAGGACGTTATATAGTTGTTACACAATTTCTCGTCAAAGAAATTTTCAAAGTGATTGAAACATATCATGGCTTTCATCACTAGGTAAAGATAAACTTGATCGAAGCGAAAAGCTTACCAACACATATTTCGATATATAGATAGGCGAGGTATACTCGGCTCGAAATACCAAATGTATATAATCCAAGTCTATATATATAGCATACGACTTCTTGTCTCAAAGAGTAGGAGATAGAGTAGATAGACTTTTGAGTGATAGATAAGTTCAAGTCTTCACATACCTTTTTGTCGAGAAGTTCCACCGGTTCCTTGAGTAGCTCTTCTTCTTGTATGATGAATCGCCATGAAGTCTTTGAGCTCAACTACACTTTCTATCCTAGTCCGAGACTTAGCTATAGTAGACTAGAAATCAAGACTTATAGTTTTGATCACTAAGATTGACAAACATGCTTGAGATAGCAACGCATGCGAGGTTGACCGAGCAATGCTCTAACAGTTATCTTAGATATAATCTATCAATCTAATTAAGGAATAAATTATGTAATCAGTCCAAGATATTTGATTAACGTAAAAATTTATTTACTTTGATTATAAAGCTAATTAATAAATACAAAAGTAAAGTAAATAACACAGACAGATAAGACTTTTTTAACGAGGAAAACTGCCCGGCATAAAAATTCGGGACCTAATCCAGTTTTGAATACTTTTAGAATTAAGTTGCGACACAAATTGACTACCACTACTGCGTAGTAGTTGAGAGTAAATAAAATTCCCCTAGTTACTTAGTTTTCTCAGTATCCATGCGCTTATAACCAATATGGCCAACGTACGTAAATCCCATAACAGAATACACTTCCAAGTATGGATTTACAATTGTAAAGACTTTCGTAACCCGATTCCTTTATGACGTCTTACAAACATCAAGGAATCAAACTATTTGCTGATCGCTCAAATACAACTACAAAGACCAAAGATATTAAATGATTATATTAGATTCAAGGATATTTCATCCAGATCTGTGATACTATGATAAAAAAATATGATAAATCTGAAACTCTTTAATCAAGATCAACCAAGCCAATCTAGCCAACACGCTTGAATAACCTAACAAAATCTACTGCCAATTGTGGATTTACCCTTATAAAGATTTCTGCAACCTAACTCCTACATGACGTCTTACAAATAGCAAGGAATCAAACCATTCGCTAACCATTGAAATCCAATTACAAATACCAAAGATGTTAAATAATTATATCAGAGTCAAAGATCTTTTGTCTAGATTTAATATAAGAGATAACAAGATATGATATATTTGAATCTCCTTGATCAGATCAGCCAACATAATGATTTTCGAAATAATCAATCTTGATTCCACAAGTTAAGTTTATAAGCAAACAACTTGTCGATCTTCACAAGATTTACGTTTATCAAAGATAAATAACTTGTTTGTCCCAAATAATCAAGTCAAGTATATAATCACATCAAGATCAGAAACAAAAAAGGAATTAAAGTCTTCCGTCTTTTTAATCCTCAATAGTAACAACCTGCACTTGATTCCACCAATGATATTTCTCATATAATGGAGTCTGTTAACATTGAAAAATTAATAGTTTTATCCCCACATATCTCGAATCACTTAGATCTGTAATGGCCAAATTTTTAAAATCTTGAGTGGCTTTATACGAAGAGAATGACCATATAATAACCAAGAAATTATCAAGAAGATAGATATACGAGTTAGTTCAATAACAAGTAATAATCAAAGAAAACTAAATAACAATCTAGTTTGCTACCAATGGTACTTCTAGTGCTTCTTGATCCTAAAAGAAAACTTAATGTATATGCGCTTTCATCCGGGATAAAATCGAACTTACTCGACACTAGTTTAATGAATAAACTATCTCAACACAAGTAATATAATATGATGAGTTTGTACAAGCTCCACTATTTCTAGTGTTATGACCAAGGCTTGTTTAGAAACCAAGAAACCTATTTTTGAAATTTTCAAAGATATCTTCATTAATATCAGTCCCCAGATATATCCTTTATATTCTATCGATATTACTAAAACACAATATTATAATAAAATCTCAGAGTATATTTGCAAAGAATATACGAGAAGTAATACTAGTATGATAACTAATGTTAATATCTATTATTTCTCATAATATCTATTCCAAAACTTGGATTCAAAAATATTTCTCACAATATTAATTAGGATCTTATCCTTGATTATTTTAGGAATAAATATTAACAATAATGTATCTGAGTTTAAATACGCGTTCAGTATTTCCTGATATAGAAATTTCATATTCATAATTGCCCGTCTTTTGAAATCTTAAAGATATAGAATTAAGATATAGATTTCCACAATACAAGTATATATACGATCCTGAAATGGGATCTGTCGCAGGATCTAAATTCAAGTAAAAACAAATTAAAATATGCCAAAGAACGAGTTTCCTTAATACCAGTTCAAAGTACTGATTTATCATTAACGGAAAATGGGTCATTTGTCCAAATATTTTAAAACATGGTTCAAATGGACAAGTAAAAATTAGTATGAGCGAAATGGACACCAAAAAAATAGCAAGGATGTAACTGGATTCATCCTAACTTAAACTTAAAAAATAGCTAGGATGACACTGGATGCATCCTGATTTAAACTAAAAATAAGAAGAAATATTTGAAAATGGGTAGGGTGAAACTGTTTACATCCTGGCTATTTTTATATTTTTGTCCATTTAAACAGTATCAAAATCTAGATATCTTTTTCATCCAGAAATTGTTTATTTTGGTCTTTTTAACCAATTTTGTGTATCATTAAATACATATATCTGGTTTAATATTAATCTTTGACATGAGTCATATTAGTGTTATATCAAAATAAAAAAAAAGTAGACTAAATTATATTATGTAACCCAACATAATTAGTTGTATAAATAACCAACATATATCTTTCCCTCGACACTTAGATCGAATAAATGATCAAGCCATCTAAACAACTACATCCATGCAAACAAAATTCGCATGTTACATTTTCAATGAATACGACTGTAAGAACTTGATTGAAATGAAACAAGTCAAAGTCAATAGCTACTAACTTTAATCTTAAGGATAATGTCTTTGTTTGTCTTTAGTACGTCAATAAGATCTTCAATGAGTAACTAGATATTTCCTCAATATTTTTGTATTATAATTCTAACTTAAAGAAGTTAACTTCATTAACCAATTCAAGAGACCGAGTTTTGAAACTAAACTTGACATCCTAACGCTTGGTGGGTTCTACCGAGAGGTGCTTTAACAATCTTCTCCTTTGTCAATTTTAGTGGAAAATTCTTTACATATGGAAATACATGAATTAGCAGGGATTACAAGAACATTCATAATTCTTAAGTCTTCTTGATGTGCTTGATCCAAGATTTAAGAGCTTGTTGACCTACATGTATCAAAAAAAAGTTTCCTCTGTTAAAGCTTTCAATAACAGTTCTTGTTATTCACCCTAAAGGTAAGCTAAGAATTTTAAAAAAAATTTGAATGCAACTATTATTCCAGTAGCACAATACTGAATGAATAATACTATTCATAACAAGATTTGATTCCCTCTTAGTTAACACTTTTATCTCTTTTCTAGTTAGACATGACTCAAAAATGCATATAGTTCCTTCACCCTCCGACAATGCAACTGGTGACTTACATGTCATTGTAGATAAGGTACAATCAGCTGATCAAAACCACTTCATATATTTCTCCCCTCCTTTTTGTCACCAAAAAATATCAAAGGTCCTACAAAATACATTAGGGTATTTTGATAGAATAATCAAATTTGAAGAAACCGATACAACCTACAACAAAAAAATATAAACCACAGGTATAATATACCACCAAATTGGTGAGCCTATTAAAATCAGAATTAATTTATTTCCATCCGGGAAGAAATTAACTAGCGTAATGCTTCCCTAAATTCGATAAGGCTAACTAAAATTAGAATTAACTTGCCTATCAGAAAATAAATTAATCAAAATCATTCTTTCCAAGATCCGATAAGCCAGCTACGATAAAGGATTGATCTAGTTACTTATCAGGTAAGCAACCATCAAAAATAGTTATTCCCTCAATTTTCATAGCCACACTCCCTAGAAAGATATGTGACTAAGCACAAGTTCAGAAAAAACTCTCCCCATGTAATTGTCATTTTCCATTAAATGAGTAAAAAAAGATTTTGAGACCTAAATAACATTCTGCCATTGACTCGTTTTGACTCGTTTTCTTAAAACGAAAAACAACACTCTAACGCAAGGAGAGTAAAAATTAACCTTGCTTAGGACCAGCTCTATGGATTCCCCCAAGTTTAATTCTGTCTTGACATTTATAATTGTAGTTCCACCCCCACCTGACCACCACCCAAATCCATGAATAGAAGAAAAAAAAATTCTAAAATCAATTACAAAAGAATTGTTAAAATGCACATTTATGTTTATATGGAAACAATAGAAAAAAAATCAATCAAACTTTCTCATGCAAGAGAAACATCAAAGAAAAATTGACCTTATCTGGAATCTCAAATGACCATAAACTGTTTTTAAATGTTACAAACATACTAAAAGTCCAGGTGTACTTTGACCTAAATGAAAACTGAATTGAATCCTAAAAAATTGAATTACAGAAATACTCTACCTCGGTACATAGCAGCTCCAACCCAAACCAGTTGACCCCTTAGATCAAATGGGAGGAATCAAATATTAAATCAGCACCAGGATCTTCTTATAAGCCTTTACGGAATTCTTATGATATATTTTGCTGAGAATCCAATGTGATGATTTATTTAAAAAAAAAAAAACTTTAACTGCCAAGATGTAGTGACATTATTGGATAGTTTCCAAGATGGAAGTAAATACCCCATTTTCTCTCATTTCCATTTCCAACCTTGTCAGTCTTTCCATTCAAATGCCAAATCTAATGTATGTATCGTCCTAGTGATTCTCCTACCTCTTTCATGCTTCTCTAGGAAAGTTAAAAGCATTTTCTTTGATCCACAACACAGCTCCTCTAGATGAAATTTATAAACGTCTTTATTAGTTAGAAACTTAATCTTGAAGGCTTATGGATCGTTTACCTTCAGAGTGAGATATTTCAAGAGCTGAACATCAGAGAAGGTGAGAAGAAGAAGCCCGGGGGAAGTGTTGGATTTACAAGGAGGACCCCGTCAATAAAGGGGAAAAAAGTAAAAGGGTTTATGAAACGAGTGCCTAAAATAAATAAAAAACACACTTGTAATTTATTTTCTTTAAAAAAAAAAACCTTTCTTAGTTGTGCTCATTCCCTCCACCCTCATCATCCTGACCACTACTTCCGCAATCTTCACCATGAGCATCAGCGTGCTGATAATTTGTTATAATAAAATTTAAACACTTAAAAGAAAAACTAAAATTTGGAGGTTCAAAAGTTTTTTTATAAGAAAACCTTTTTGAGGTGGACTCTTCTGACCGCCACCACCATCATTTTCATCATAAGCACCAGTGTGTAGATTATTTGTTGCAACTCTAAAGAACAAAAGGATGAAGAAATTACTTTTTTTTTAAATAATTAATACCAGAAGAACTAAAATTGAAGGTTCAAAGTTATTTCTTTTTAAGAAAAACTTTTTGGGAAGAATCTTCACCGTCGTCATCATCATACGAAGCACCGTGTTGATAATTTGCTATAACTCTAAATAAGAAACCAAGAAGAAGAAAGATTATTTGATTAGAATTAACACTTAAACCATAAGAACTTAAATGAAAGGCTAAAAAAAAAAATTTTTGGAGAAGAATCTTAATAATCCTCTTCCTCATCTATCTCTATTATTTATTCTACAGATAAATTTGTAAGGATTTCAATTAACAATTTAAGAAGAATATGAAGAAGAATTCAATTGAAACTTTCAAAGTAATTAAGATAATTACTTTTTTTGCTTTTGGGAGAAAAAATGTATCAGGAGAAATATATACTTCTTGGTCTTTTTCTTATCATCTGATTCTCAAGATCATGTATCATTAGATAATCCTCATCATGCCTACTACTTTGGTAATTTATCAATTTCACCATATTAAACACGAGAAACTTACTTTTGATAAAAATCAATGGAAGAAGAAAAAGAATACGAATAATGAATTCTCAAAGAAAGATAGGTTTTGAACTTGCTTCAGCTATCTGATACTTGCTTGTTTGCTCAATTGTTTTGGTTAAACAAAAGAAGTAGAATAACAAGAAGTGAAAAATTGATTTTTACAACCTTATACGTTTGGGGTCTAAAAAAACAAAATTCTAAAATGGCTTGAATATTGGACGTCCACGATTCACTCTTCTTTATTGGACCTTTGGATCAATAAAAATCTTAGTCATAAGGAAAGTCCAGAATACTCCCTTGCTTCTAGTAATCATAGGAACCAACACCAATCAATTACATCAGTTTCACTTTTCAAATATCTAGTTGTTCAAAAACTTTATTCTAATAAGTTTATTTTAAAAATCACTGAATTTATTTGAAAAATTATATTTCACCATTTTTAGGTAATTCATAAAGTTAATTTTCGGTAGAAGAAAATAAAGGCTTGTTTGGTTGGATTTATAAAAGCAGTTTTCAAAAATCATTCTCTTATACTTTTAAAACATACCATTTTTTCCTTATTTTCGTTTTCTTTTAATTTTTTAAAAAGGTGTTTGGTAGGAAAGTAACTTTTTGTTTTTTGAAAACATATGTTTCAAAGAGTATTACATTAACTAGTTGGAAGCCTAACAAGCTAAGCACCAATAGCATACTACTAAATTAATTGAACAGGTTACTGTGCTAGCCTACCAGCGACCCTCATGGGTGACCTGGCCAAGGGAGCCGAAGAGGATGGGGGGATCAGATTGTGTCACAAGGGGGCAAACTGGCTCTACCTTCCATGTTAATTTCTGCAATATTACGCCATTGGGGGCTCGAACCTGGGACCTCCTGAAACGCATGAAACTTTGGAGAACGGGGATGACCAGCTGAGCTAGGGACCCGTTTGCAAGCAAACACAAGTGTTTCTACACACACACACACATATATATATATATATATCATATCTAAGTATATAATTTTTATAATTATGAATGCCTTGGCCCCGAAAAGAAATATCGAGGTTTTGAGAATTGTCCTCAAAAGTTTGTTAATAGTGAGAAGCAACCCAAAGAACCTCAACAACTAGAACTCCATAAACAAAAGTTCCAGCTAGTTTGTTAAGCCTTCTGCCAGTGTTGCACCTATGAGAAGAACAAGATGAAGAAAAATATTAAGTTGGACCGGGGTATCTTAGAGTAATGGGTACTACAGTACAATAGCATTCATGAAGAGATTCAAATAGGGATTTGTAGTACTTACCAACAATGCATTCAAAAACTACAACAACAGTAAGAACTTCCCATAGAAAATACTAATACTAGTACCTTTCAAATAAAGTCTCATATAGTAAAAGAGTGATACAATAACATCGCGATTGTTAACAAGTATCGACTTCAAAAGTTCAAATTTCCAAAGAGAATTTTCTTTGTTGTCTTTTACATGTTTACTAGTTTTTAAACTACTTATAGTACACGGTAAGGCACGTCAAAACTGGCCTTGCATTCATCAGTTACCCATCGTAAAAACTAGTACCCGTGTGCACTATAAAGGGATCATATATAAGCGGTCTTTCGGTGTTTGGCATTATATATTAAATAAGGACATGATATCAACATCAAGGATTGAACAAACATGTGATATGCATCACCAACTGCACTTAGGTTAGGCAAATAATATATAAGAGGAAACCACTGTACTTCAATTATTCAATATTGTTAACACCATGCTAGAACTGCTTTCCCAATTAGTATGGGACGTTTTCCTCGACCCTTTTAAGATATTTCATATATAAAGTTGGCACGCTGCTACACCAACTCTATCAATGTGCAAGGTCATCTGTAATAGCTATAGTTTTTAAATTCAATTTTTACTTGAATGAATACTTGGAATTCACAATGGTTCTTGTTAGTTTGTCGAAAATTTACATTGTTCCATTTGACTAGGCATCGACAAAAGGAAAAGATCAAGGTTGTACTAAAAGAGTCCAAAATTAATTCCACTTAAACATAACACCGTATTACACACCAATTGCAACAAAAGGCTACAACAAAAACCCAAGTTTCTTACAACAATAAAAGAAAATAAAAAAAATCCACAAAATTGAAATAGATGTTAATACCTAGAGATTGCAACAAACCCTAGAGTTTTGATGTAAACCAAACCAATTAAGCCATATGTTTCAAAATTAAAACCCTATTAATCTAAAAAGAGATTAACCGTATAAAATATGTCGCACATAATTATATACCTTGTAAACAAGAATCTTTGAGCTAGGATTAAATTCTTCTACCCTCAGTTCGCTTTGAAAAGAACAAGATAGAAAACACGAAAAACAATTATTTATCGTTTTCGTTTTTTTGTTTTCAGAAACAGACTACAAATGAAAAACGTTTTTTAAAGAGGTTTACCAAACGTGTTTCCTTATGTTTTCTATGTTGTTGAAAAAAAAAATGGTTTTAAAAAGCATACCAAAGACGACCTTAGTTTTTCTTTGGAAGTAAATATTTAAAGGATAGTATATGTTTAATAAAATTGATATTTAAAAGTAAATACTCCCCAATTTTTCCAATCCGGTCAATCTAATTTTCATAATTGATGCCTAATTTGTTATTATAATTGGAAAATATATTCACCATTATTTCCGAACCAATTAGTTGTTACCGTTTTTCGCATACCGAAGTAATGGACTTAGCAATGAAGTAATACAATTTAAAATATAAAAAGGAATTTGATGGGAGATATGCAAGACAATATGAAACAGAAAGGATAATGAAGAATAATTTTCAGAGATATGAGAAGGAAAGATAAAAAATAACAGACCAATAAGGAAAGAAACGAGATACTCTTGAAGCTTTAATTATTATTTTTTGCATGTCCACAAGTTACAAGAACATAACTGTTAGAGCACTGTTAGGTCAAACTCACAAGTTTTGGTATGTCAAGCTTATTGTAAAATTTAGATGATCAAAACTACATCTTGATTTATAGTCTACTAAAGTTAGTCTCATACTATGAATCGAGCATGGTGGTTGAGTACCATAATTCACCTATCACCCCTGAAAACTAAAAAGCAACGGCGTCAACGGAAACTTTTCATCAAGAAAGTTATGTGAAGACTAACTATTTTATTTAATCATATTATCTACTGAGACATGTCGTATGACTTTAGTATTATGATGAACATTGCAAAGAATAATTCAAGCAATAAGGAGTAGTCAAGTTAGTTCTTAGATTCACAAAATGTGTTACTCAGTTCGTAAAACTCAATCTTATAAAATAAAAACTTGATGAATTAAATCTTAAATGACTGATTGATGAATTAAATCTTAAGTGACTGAATTAAATCTTAAAATAAAAACTTGCGAGCTGGTCGATTTTGATATTTTCTTAGACAACCGATCTTTCAATAGTGCAAGAACTGATTTATGCAGTTCGCGAACTGGTTGAGTTTGGAAGTGTTAAAGCATTTCTTGGTTGAAACCACCAAGCATTGGTATGTCAAGGTTGGTTGTCATATTTTAGTCTCAAAATTCAATTAGAGTCGCTTGTTTAAAATTACTAGAGTCAACTTCATTTAGGTTAGACTAAAAAGTATAGGAATATTGAGACATACAAGCATTACTCTGAAGACCTGAAGAACGTGAAGACTTATCGACTACAATGAAGACATCATCCTTCCACTTGAGGTTAATGATACTAACTTGACTTGTTTCCATTCGTATCGTTTCTTTCAAGTCATACGAGGTTATATATATATATATATATATGATACTCTAGTATTAGACTTGGTCATATTAATATGATCAAAATTTCAAGGAAGTATATGATTACTAAGTATAACAATTATCTTTTGAGTTTCGTAAATGCGACATCGACATAATCTATGTAACTTGTTACTTAATTGTGTATTGAATATAGGTATGGTTTCATCCTAGAAAACTATGTTTCATTACAATAGTTTAAAGGAAGTAGCTATACGAACTTGTTTCGTAATCGAGAGGAAATCAATAAGGCATTCTGGTCTGATTTTCTATGAATATCTATTGGATGATCAATTCGACCTAATGTGGTAATTAAGGAAGAACCAATCTTAACTTATGTTGAGAGTTATGGTAGAACCGATCCCTACCTATATTTGGAGACTTGGTATAACTGATCCTAGATTTTTTTGGGAGTCATGGTAGAACTGATCCCTACCTATATTGGGAGTCATGGTAAAACCGATCCTAACCTATGTTGGGAGTCATGGTAGAACCGGTCCCAAGAGCAAAACAATTTTCAACATTCACATATTACTTTACGGTTTTGTGTGAGTTTGAAATTAGGGTTTGCTAGATAGAAAAGTTCCATATGTCGAGATAATTTGAACATGTACATAATACTTATCATTGATTGTTCAAAGATATTCCTTGATACTCAAGGTGATCCCAAACCGAAATATTGGAGAATCTTTTAACTAAGATTTTCGAATTATATGTTTTTTATTTTCCATCAATCAAAACATATCTCTAGAAAAGCTATATTAGTTAAGTGTTAAACTAATATTAGATATTTTCTAAAGACAGATTTCGAAATTACAGGTTGGATATTAGTTAGTTATATGAAAACCGAAAAAAAGTTACTTTATTGCATATCTTGAGAATCTTTTGGTCTAGGAATTTCCTTGTTTTCCAAACAACCTTAGTCTATAAATAGTGAAGTTTATTCTTCTTACAAACTATCCTTATCCAGGAGAACTTCATTGTTTCCGGCGGATCCGACTACTAGTATTACTTGTAATACTATACCGAAGAGGAAAATACAATAATTAGGCGAAATCTCTTACATCTACTCATTTAAAGACTTCTTTGAGATCAAGAAGCTCTAGCAAGTACCGTTGGTGGGAAACTAAAAAAAAGCATTGTTATTTAGTTTTCAATTATTAATTTGATTGACTAACGGTTGTTGAAACTTCAATTGCACCTAGTTTGATTATTCTTGAGATCATTTTCTTCTGACATAAGGTTACTCAAACTAGATTAAAGTATCGACGGGATCTTCTAAACTATTTTTTGATCTGAAGACAACTTGTAATCATCTATTATTAACAGACTCCATTCTGTATGTGATCGATTATACGTGGAATCAAGTTTTCTGTGTGCAGGTACAATTGAATATAATTGAAGATTTGAAGACAAGAAGATTTTTCTGATTGGTTTCGCATCTTGTGATATTACTTTAGGCACACATGTTGATTTTATGGGATCCAACTAATATCTACTTTATCTTTGATATATTTGATCAACTAGTCGTATAGATCGGGAACTATCATTTGGTGGTATTCTTCAATATCCGAATCTGATAGTTATGAATCTGATTATTTCGGATCTTGATTGATTTTACCCCGACAAAGGAGTTTACTTGTTTAAACGGAAGAGCCTTTTTCAAAACTCAACATATTTTTATTCTTAAAGATTAATAGAGTGGTTACCAAAAAACTTTGTTCCTTTACTGTTTGAAAGACGATCAAAGAGAGTTGAGTGCTTAAGACTTAACATCGGTAAAGCAACTCAAGATAGTGATTTCTATCTCGGGATTCACGTGTGTTGTCTAGATGGTTGTAGGTGCAAGGATACTGAGAGAACCAATTAAATAGGGGTAGATTACTTGGTTTCAACTATATGAGTTTTCCTTGTTCTTTGTATAGCGGCTTAATTCTGAGAGTATCCAAAGCTGGACTAGGTCGGGGGTTTTTCTGCATTTGCGGTTTCCTCGGTAACGAAATCTTGATGTGTCATTTATTTTACTTACTCATTAATAATTGTTTAGTTATAATAACACTTGTACGTTAATCCAAGAGACTTGATAGTGATCCTCGGTTTCATACGGTAACTATTGTCAAGTGTATACCTTGTTGTCGTATTTTCTCGACTTTGTCCATAAACGATCACACTTGGTATCGGACTTATAGGTTGAAACGAAAATATTGTGGTGTACTTGGATACCCTTGTCATTTCAAAAAGTTTCCATGATAATTTTTGTATTTAAGTGCACAAACTATTTTGGACAGTTCGCGAGCTTATCGAATATAAATGGGTTTAAGTTACGAGAAGACTAATTATTCACAAAGTGTTTTTGGATAGTTTATGAACCGATTTGGTCTTGTGATATTATATTCTAATTTTTGCTTGTCGGTTCCGTAACAACTTAAATTCTTTGGAAAACCACTAGGTGCATAACGTGTAACATATGGTTGCACACTTTTTCTTTGTGATTCAAGACAAAGTTATCACATGTGTACATGAACAATCTATATATGGAAAAATGAATTTTTCTTGGTTACAAAGAAATTCGTAAACATGGAAACTAGTTCATGAATCTAGATTTGTTTGTGAGCTACCAATCCATGTTCATCAATATAAGTAGAGAACTCTCTGCACACTAGAAAAATAATGGGTTTTGTAAAAAAAAAAAAAAAAAAAAAAAAAGTAGGCTAGAAAATTCCCCCCATTAACAAACCTAGGTAATTTGAGGCATACTCAAATTATTTTCCCAGCTAGATGGAGGATATGGGTGCCTAAATTCGGTAAAACTACTAAGTTACCTTTTATTAATCTAACACTCAAATCTATTTTTATTTTTATTTTCGTTTCTCTTTAAACACCGATTCCTTCTTATTTTCTTCTCATATTTCTTATATTCAAACTAAAACATCGTCGATTATTGATGATTCAAAAACCGATTAATCATTTTATTTATATAACGAAGATGGAAAAATAAATGAAGCAAACGGGTGTCGTTACTTTTTAGATTGGTAGTGATCCAAGAGTTGCAAATCGGTTCTAATTAAAAAATTGACATAAAAAACGGTTACTGAATATGAAGAAAGTTTGAGCGCCATAAGAGCATCAGATATGGCTCGAATCAGGTATTTTTCTATTCCCAACTCTCTTAATTAGGTTTTATCAACATGCATGCACTCAAGTCAAGACTATTTTGAAAAGTAGGTTTTCTATGATAACTACATGGTCATGTCGACCAATTATTCTTGGTATTCTTCGTGGTTTAAGAACATCAAACTAGAATTGGCTAATTTGGCATGAACAACGACCGATTCTGGATTGGAAGAAATTGACGTTTATGTTGGTTAGTTTTGATAGAATCGGTAAATGTGGATGTCCACATCGACCGATTTTGGAGTATGTGATTTCTCAAATACGAAGACAACAATCATTGGGTATAAGTGGTCATATCTAAAGATTGTACATGGAGAAAATTCCCAATTTTTCTCAGACTTTTTTAGCCTGGAATCGGTTGATATGTGCACCCTTATTGACCGACTCTAAAGTTAAATTGCTAGGAATCGGTAGATATAGATGTATCATGACAGCCGATTGTAGACTTAAAATTCATATATTTACTTGAGTTTGGTTGTTGCATATCATATATTGTCATATTCTCTAGAGACAACAAGGGAAAGAAAAAGCAAGCGTAAAAGTGGTCGTTTACGAAACATGATATTGATTTTCCTTCAACTTTGGAACCCCGTCGAAAGGAATTACGGTGCTAAAAACCATAAGGGATCTGAAGGTAAAGCTAAAGCTCTCTTCATCAATGCACCAATTCAAGGGGAGTAACCAACATAAAAAGAATCTGAAGCTGATACATAAAGTGACAAACAATTTGATGAAGACCAAATTAAATGTTGACGAAGGAAACGAAAATTAAAGTGATGCTGATGAAGAAAGTGACGGTGAAAAGGAGGTAAATGAAAAGGCTCCAAAGGGACTAAAGAAGAAGAAAGGGGAATACATGTCCGAGGCGGAGATGATGTTACCTCACGTCTCTGATCATCCTATTTATGGGTTACCCGGTGATGGAGGAGTGGTGTTATGGGATACAAACATAGTTGTGATGTTTTTGTATGTGCAACCATAGTAATTATCTCAACCTTATGTTATGTATCAAACTTTTATTTAGTCTCCCACCTATTAACCATTCAGTGCTTCTATTACTGTCTACCATAATATTTTTTTAGGATCACGCCAATGTCTGCGTTTTCTTAAGGTTGGATTTTCAGCGAGTAAAATGATCGGCCACTGGATAGAAGAATATGAAATGAGACATCTCATAGATACTTTGGGTTTGTTGATTGCGTTCAAGAATTCAGTGGTTGGATATGACAAACCCCTTGTTTCTGCCTTCTGCGAGAAATACTAAGTGGAAACGAACACTTCCCATATTTTGTTTGGCGAAATGATAATAATTCCAAATGATGTGCAGTTGATTACTATTTTAAGCGTAGCAGGTAAAGTCGCGAGAGGTTGTGACTACGTGAATGATCTTAGTTGGAAAAAGATTTACGAATTCACTTCGAGGGTGTTCGATTGGGATGAGACGAAAACTAAATCAGAGATGCTAGTAGGTAATCAAAGCAGAGAGTACTCCATCTCAAGCTTTAGGGACCAATTCTAGGGAAAAGGTGAGCTTCGTAAAAAAGGAGAGTTGAGCAAGTACCGCATCAAGTCTACAACCAACGTATATATCCTCTACATCTTGGGACTTGTTATCTTCCACGACATTTTAGGTTCTCGTGTGAATACTAACTATAAACAGCTAGTGTAACCACTGAACAAGGTTTGCACCTACTCTTGGGGAAATGGGTGCTTTGCATACTTGTTAAACGACATGATAAAGTGTACTAGGGTGGACAGGAACCAAATCGGAAGGAGTGTGGCTCGTCTATATATAATTCAAGTGGTGTGGTTATTGTATTTTGTTTATCTTACTCGTTGGTTTTATCACCTACAATCCTTGGTTGATGTAGGTGTGGATATATTTTCACCTTCTAAATATTGCTAACAGGGCCAATGAGAACATGCAGTGCAACGATGCTTGTTTTGGAGACCGATTCTCCTTAAACAGTAATGAAAACGTCGGGGTACCAAAATACACCACCAACTTTTTCTTAGGCAATCTGTGTGGAAAAACTCAACAGAACTCCGACAGTAAAAATTCAATCAAGGAAAGTGCCTAGAGTTATATCTCTCTCTCTCTTATTGTTAGAACGTTTACAGAATTGAATCCGTGAACCTAACTACAAAGAGAGTTCTTGGACGGTACCAAAGACCAGTGTTCAAGGATCAACCAAGTATTGTCTAATTAACAAGGTTGGACCTAGATACTGTGATTTATCAACGCACAACATATTTTCAATTATAAAGATAAAAAATATAATGCGAAAAAAGCAATAACTCAGACACCGGAAATTTTGTTAACGAGGAAACCGCATATGCAGAAAACCCCCGGGACCTAGTCCAGATTGAACACCAAACTGTATTAAGCCTCTACAGACACTAGCCTACTACCAATTAACTTCGGTCTGGAATGTAGTTGAGCCCGAACTCAGTCTCCCACTGATTCAGGCACAGTCGCGCTTCTTACGCCTCTTGAAATGAATCTCAGCAGGACTCCGCGAAATTGATTCCCTTAGACGGTCTCACACCAAGTAAGAGTTGCTTCAACTCAATTGAAGACTTTAAACCAAATCTGCCTCCCACAAATTAAGCCTATTATTAATTTCCTGATTTACGATCTAAACGGATGATCAGATCAAACGATAGATCCAGGTGATGTAAATCGATAACAATTTAGATAAAAGTCTGATTATCCTCAAAATCCGGACTTATGCAACCGGAAGCCCAGATTATTATTTACCTCACAAGTATAAAACTTGCGGAATCAACAAAGACTGAGATGAAGAGACTTTGTTGATTACCATCTATCTTGATTGATAGAGCAAGGCTCTACAAACAATCAAGATCAGGATACTCAAGTTATCAAGATAAAAGATAACTGGACCTGTCTTCACGAATCCCAATGAAGTCTTTGTAGTCGCTAAACACAAAAAGGGTTTCTGGAGAGCACGACTCTAGATACAACTAGGACACACCAAAAAGTAATGTCAGGATTCAAATATCGCAGTCGCCAAGAGTTCTACTTATATAGACTTCAAAGCCTAGGTTGCTTTAGGTTTAAGCTAAGATAGCTTTGGAACCAAGCAATCAATATTCACTGTTAGATGAAAGCTTTAAATCTTATTTACATATACAAGATATACACTATGGTTAGGTAAACCGTAACCGAACCGTGTATAAAGACTATGTTCAACATGGTTAGCTGAAACTAGCCGATTTGAACTTAAAAGCTTAACACTCATTTTCATGTTCACTAAGACATTAATATTGAGTCGCAATAATGTGATCAAATGAGTCTAGTGTTAATTAGAGAACTGATCAAATGCAAATTATTTCAAGGAAATAATTTAATCGCAATTGAATCATAATCGACATAGTTTGTAGATGTACAACGTAGAATTACTTGAACCATTCGTAAATCGGATGAGTCACAGTACGCGGACCGGTTTGCAAACTTATATGCAATAACCGAGTCCCGGAGTCTACAGAACTTCTTAGTTCATAAACCGGTTTGCAAACTTATTTAATTACCGCTTCCGAATTCTACATAACTTTCTAGTTCACGTACCGGTTTGCAAACTTAGGACCTTTTCCGGTTCCGGAGTTCACTGAACATTCAGCTTGCATATCGGTTTGGGTAATAAACTGGTTCTAGAACATAAAACTATTTTGGCTCGCATACCGGTTTGGTTATTTAACTCGGTTCCATTACCACAGTTCTACAATGGTTTGTATACGAATATACACACCTACCCGAATCATGACACAAACATATTTTCCCATGATGTACATACGAATATGCATATCACACAGATCTGAAAGTCGATATATAACTACTCCGCTACGTGTACGAATGCATGTAATACGCCTTCGGACATATAACAGTTTTATCAGTTTGTAAGACTGATAACACTATCTTGTACCCAGAATATAGTAGCTCTATATTTCTCTATATCGATTCGAAACATTTCTGAATAACATCAATGACACATATTGTTGTTCCAGGTTATTTTCGAATGATAAACTTGAATCATGATTTGTTTCCGGACAATAAATTGTTCTCCACCGAATTTGATCAAGTATGAACAAATGTTCATTAAGCTTAGTCATTATATTTCGAGAAATTCGTAAACTAAATAATTAATTCTCGACTCGAAATTCTTGTCTATGCAAGATAGTCTAATTAGTTATGTGACAATCGTCTCAAAGATTAAAAAGTGAATATAACTTGAGAAATAGGTGGTTCAGTCTTCACTTACCTTTTGTTGATGAAGTTCTCCAAAAGCTTCGGTTGATCTTCTCCTTTAAACGGTAGAACGCAAATGATGACTGGTTCTTTTCTCAACTCCACTATCTTAGACCGAGACTTAACTAATTGTAGACTTGAAATGAAGATATGGTTTTGAGAACTAAATTTGACAACAAGCTTGATATTTCTCTAACAAGTAAGACGAAGAGTTTGAAGAAGGATTCTGTGAATTTGAGGCAACACTTGGATAACTTGATAAACGGGAGATGTTGTCTTTAAACCTTACAAGAAACAATTAGAGGACATAATCATGGTTGGGGTGCAAGAAATAATGTTATTTTGGACCCTTGTTTCATCCTAAAGGATATGTATTTTCCAAACCGTAGAGAGTTGCTAGGCAATGTAATCATTTGCAAAAAATCCTAAGAAATCTTCTTTTAGCGGCAAGTGTAAATTGAATATGGTCTCTTGATAACGAAATTGTGTTTTCTGACCCTTTACCGAAATCTAAGGATTAGGATGCTAGGTTAGACTAACTATATGGCATGGGTAGGTCTCAAACACAGATGACGATATTTCTCAAGATTACATGGCGTGGTACAACAACGTTTCGCATACTCGTGCGATACGACTAGACGAGAGGCCCTTCATCAAATACCAAGATAAAATTTTTGATGTTCTGGTACATATTGTTAATTTCTTATGGTTTTTTAAGGTTTTGGCATGATTTTTTAAATGTTTGTTGTTTGAAATGAAAATAGAGAAGGCGAGTCAGGATTTGGATAAACATATCAAAAGCATGTTTAGGGAAAATAGAAAATGTTAAGGAGAATAAAAGAAGGATTGCATAGTTGAACAATCTAGAAGATGAAAATATTGGTGCAGCGGTAGAGTCTAGACCGAAAAAGAGAACTAGGTAAGAAAGAACGCTCAGTGTGAATCAAGCACCGGCCACAACAAAGATGACCGATATGATAGTGGCGATAATAATGACGGTGAAGAACGACCTGCTAAACGAGGCTGAGGTGGTGTGGTCACAGTAGGAGTGGTGTTGATGGTGATTAAGATGAATGAATGGATTCTTTTTTTCCAAACTTATGTTTTTAACAATGGATAACTATGGAGTTTAAACTTATGCCTTTAACATATGCCTGTGTAAGGAAAAATGGTTCTAGGAAAGAGGTCATTCTATTATGAGCTCTGTAGTTCCCAGAAACTGCTAATGGGAAGACTTAGCAATCTAGATTTGACTACATCAAATGAGATATGCGAGAGTTCTGTAAAATTAGAAGAACGATTACTGACCATCATCCCAAAACTTCTCGTAGGGAGAAAGTGAATAATTCAACATATTTATCCCTTACTCGTCATTTGATGTTTGCATACTAACATGCGATTTGTTTAATTTCAGGTCGAATGATTTGTAGCCTATGATGAATACGTAATGGTGAACGATAGTTCATGCAAGCGAGAGAGTGTTGAGGAAACGTGTCAGGAGTTCCATTAACGATGTACAAAAGTGCAAGAATCAAGAACACACATACTACACTATGTAATGTGCTAATTTTCTTAATTGTGTAATGTGTTAGTTAAATGCTCTGAATGAAATTATTCTTTATGAAAATGTTACAAAATCAATGGATACCTATGTCAACCGATTATTGTTAGAGAAAAGTCAATTTACTAGATGTTTTGGTAATAGTAATCCAATAAAACGTTAATGGGAAGACATAGCAATTTAGATTTGACTATATCAAAAGAGATATGCGAGAGTTCCGTAACATTAGAAGAATGATTACCGAGCATCATCCTAAAGCTTCCCGTAGGGAGAAAGTGAATAATTCAACATGTTTATCCTTACTCGTCATTTGATGTTTGCATACTAACATTTGATTTTTTAATTTCAGGTCGAATGCTTTGTAGCCCATAGTGAACGAAATTTCATGCACGTGAGGGAATATAGTGCGTTGAGAAAACGTGTTAGGAGTTTCATTAACGATGTACAAAAGTGTGATATTCAATAACACACATACTGCATTATGTAATGCGCTAATTTTCTTAATTGTGTAATGTGATAATTAAAAGCTCTGAATGAAATTATTCTTTATGAAAGTGTTACAGAATCAATGGATATCGATGTCAACCGATTATTGTTAGAGAAAAATCAATTTACTAGAGGTTTTGGTTTTTCCGAAATCGATCGACGTGGACATTTATATCGACTGGTTAAAATAAATAAATTCAAAATTTTGTGCCACAATCGGTCGCTATGGACATTCACGACTGATGTTATGCCCAATCATTTCACCCATCTTTTGATTTTTTCGAAAAAAACTAGTCGTGGGATCTTTCTCTATATAAGTATCACCTCTTTACTGGACCCAATTTACCCCAAACTTGCATCTTTTATTCACTTCCACTTCAATCATTACAAAAGCAACACGTACCTAGTTTCATATACTCTACAAATTTGATTTCATCATCTACTCTATCAAAATCATTTCATATATCTCTACAAGCATGACATCATATAATTCAGTTGCAAATTCGATCATAATCAAAACATTATATAATGAAACCGATGTGAAGATATCCAAGCTGAAAAGACTGCACCCGAAATGTTTTGGGTAATGGTGTATATCCGGTATGTGCGAGCATATAAAAATACAAAGCGAAGATTTCTACAATAAATACAAGATGGTACCAACTTATCCAAAATGGGATAGTTGATTATATAATATACAACATATGATTTTTCTCCTAGCCATTTAGGCTTGTCAGTCCAATAATTTGTAAATATTGTTTTAGTTTCTTTTATATAAGATAAGTTGTTTCATCTTACAATTAAACAACATTAACTAAGTAAGTTCGGTTGTGTCTATTTTCATTTTATTTTTTGTAAGAGGGAGTCGCAAAAAGGCACCGGACTGTAGTTGAACCCTAATAAATCTCACACTGATTCAAGGTACAGTTGCGCTCCTTACGTCTCTGATCCCAGTAGGATACCACGCACTTGATTCCCCTAGCTGATCTCACCCACAACCAAGAGTTGCTACGACCCAAATCTGTCTCACACAGGAAAGTCTATAGGAATGAATAAATCTGTCTCACACAGAAATAACCAAGAGTTTTTGTTCCGTCTTTTGATAAATCAAGGTGAACAGGAACCAATTGATAAACCAGACTTATATTCCCGAAGAAAAGCTCAGTATTATCAATCATCTCACAATAATCTAAATCATATGATGGCGAAACTAGATATTGTGGAATCACAAATGATGAGACAAAGTTTATTTGTGACTACTTTTCTATCTTGCCTATCGGAGAAATAAATCTCAATCCATTTCTACAATTGAACTCGTACGATAGAAACAGCAAGATCAGATCACAAAACTACAATAGAAGTAGTCTCGGTCTGGCTTCACAATCCTAATGAAGTTTTCAAGTCGTTAACCTATAGGGTCTCGAGAAGAAACCTAAGGTTAAAGGAGAATCGACTCTAGCTATACAACTAGTATCACACAGGATGTGTGGGAATTAGGTTTCCCAGTTGTTAGAGTTCTCCTTTATATAATTTTCAAATCAGGGTTTGCAATCCAAGTTACCTTGGTAACAAAGCATTCAATAATCACCGTTAGATGAAAAACCTGATTCATCCAAGCTAATATCTTTAAACCGTTATATCGAACTTAGCTTGTTCACACAAATGAAATATACCCTTATTTAGGTTTATGAACCGTACCCAAATGTGTACACTCATGTTGGATCATCAAATAGTTAACCGAGGTTAGCCACATGGTTACTCTCATATTAACCTTATTTATCTTATCCATAACTAGTTCAAATTACTCAAATGAAACTAGTTAAAGAGTTGTTTAATTGTATAGAAGATACAATCGAAATCAAATCGGTTTGATTCAATTGAATCAATCATGAACATTATAGCCACGTTTTGCAAAGATTGCATTCCTTAAGATTTAAATGTTTAAGTTCATGAACAAACCGATTTAACAAAATAACCATCTTAAGTATGCGTACTTAAGCAACCGGATTTGAGTTTTTTAAGTTTCCAAACTCAGCAGAAATTCTCGGTTCGAAAACTTCCGCCAATATGCGTACAGGTACACACACTTAAGGTGACCAGTTTAGGAGCTTGTAATTCCTAAACAAAGTAGATGTTTTCGGTTTGAAAACCTCTACCAGTATGCGTACGGGTACACTTGGTTTTCTATTACACACATATGCATACACTTGGTTCCCGGTTTATGAATTTATACACTAATGTGGGAACAAACTATATATGCTTATATCCAAAGATGGTTATCTCATCAACTCTTAATTTCAATCATTGATACTTTCTTAGAGTTTTTTATATTGTTGTTGTTCACAAACTATTTTTCGTCAAAGCGATTTTCAAGTTATTGAAATTATCATAATGAAACATTCCAAGGAAACATCAAATGATTGTATCACACAGACCATGTTAGACGTAACTCGGCGATTTTCATATGATCTTATTCGCACTTTCGTCAACGAATGTAAGATGAACATGGCTAAAGCGAAAGCTTGCGAACACATATTTCGAGAAATATATAAGCGAGATAAACTCAGCTCGAAATCTCAAATGTGTATAATAGAAAAATATATCGTAACACGACTTATGTCTCAATATAGGAGATAGAGAAGAAATAGACTTTCCAAGTGATAGATGAGTTTAAGTCTCCACATACCTTTTGTTGATGAAGTTCCACAAGATCCCCTTAGTATTTCTTCGTCTTCAAATGATGAACGCCGAGAGATCTAAGCTCAACTACACTACCTATGTCCTAGTCCAAGACATCTATAAATAGCCTAGAAATTAAGATTTGTAGTTTTGATCACTAACATTGACAAACATGCTTGAGATAGCAACGCATGCGAGTTCGACCGAGAAATGCTCTAACAATCTCCCCTTTTGTCAATTTTAGTGAAAAAACTATCAATACATATGGATTACAAAATAAATATAAATTGAAGCTCCATCCACATGCTTGATCTCCTTGGCATCTTCAACAGACTCGAAATCTTCGTCACTTCCAAGTACTTCATGATTCCAAAGGTTGTAAGTTTAGTCTCATAGTTGTTGAAGATCCGTAGCTATAACAATGAGAAAACAAATGCTCTCAATCATTGTTATACAGTGTCATAGTATTATTACACAACATCAAAGTTCAATTGTATCACAACTTTGACAACAATACTATGGTGATATGTATCACTCCCCCTTAGTCAATATTTTATCTCAACATGAAAACCACTCCCCCTTACATAATGATCCGTAAAACATATGTATTTATAGTATGAACTATACATTAATTCTCCCCCTTTTTATCAATAAAATTGGCAAAGGTACGAAAATTAGAGGGATCCTAATGAAATTTCCACGGAGATACTTCAAGACCAAAGATGTATTAACATACCAACAAATTTAGATGCAATCATAAAGTCGAAGCTAAATGCATTCATCAAGGAGTTTATAAAGATACAAGATAACCCCTAAAATATTCCACATCCGCACTCCCCACAAATATATGACAATTAAGCACAAGTTCAAAAGAACTCTCCCCTATAAAATGTCATTCCCTAAAGAACAACAAAGGCGACCTTACTTTCACAAGAAAAGAAGGATTTCTTTGGACAAAATCAAATCACATGAAAACACGAATTTGAAATCCAAAGTATTCAACTGAATTATCCACAAAAAGAACTCATGATTAATCCAATCGAAAAAGCACAATTAAATTAACCACAAGAAAACCCATGATTAATTCAATTGGAATTACACAACCAAATTAATCACAACGTGATCAATTCAATTGGTCATGCTCGACATAAGAGAACTTACGGAGCAACAACTAAAATAACCAGAAGAGAATGATTAATTTAGTTGGTCATGCTCAAACATAAGGAACCTTACGGAGCAACACAGTACGTGCATAAAAATGTGGATCGGAGATCGACCAATACTGCGGAATATACAAGGATTCATTCTATCTTCCATCACTATTCGCATAATGACATATGACGGACTTAATCCTTGTGAACAAAAGTTCTATCCTTTCTCTTATCAAACTAGTGACAAAAAAAGGCTTTAACTTTTGTTTGTCAAAAGTTCATTCTATCTTTTATCAATACATTCATATCAACATAATAGAAATAACTTTTGAACTAGTATGGGACAATCATAGGTTCACAGACGTAAACAACATATCCCATAACAATTTGCAATATATAAAATCATAAAGATTAAAAATTGCAAAAAATCATCTTCCAAAAAACTTAGAATTTAAATAAATAAATCTAAAAACATGAAGATGAAAACGTTTGGAACTAGCTATGTCTAATCACAATAATGGCTATTCCAGACCCTAGTTATTCATCTAAGCAAAAACAAGAATAAAAATTCTCATAAGAAGATTTACTAGACAAAATCAACAAAAAACCATATTAAAACCAAAAAAAAAAAGAGCAAGAGAAACTACTCATCATCTTCATCTTCGGAGACCATGAAAGTGGAGCGAACCTTGTACATGTCCTCCTTGATTTCGGGAAACTCGGTAGCAATCACAAGTAATTGTTCTTGTACACAGTTAACTTTGGTATTCAATTTACGAACACCCTTGTAAATTTGGCGAAGAATCTTCAAAAAGTATCACTTGAGCCATCAATCTTGTCACACTTTTGTCTCTTGCAAGCATTCACCTTCATCCGATTGAAGGTACATGACCGAACAAGCTTGGGAGTTCCAATGGAGTTCCCAATAGGTTCGATGGAGAAGTTGCGACAAATTTGCTCAATCAAGCATGGGTAGCCTAACTTCTTGTTGGAATATGTCATAGACAACATTTGATAAATAATAAGTCCACAAATGTCAAGACCTTTAGTTTCTGTCACAAGGAAATAAACCAATTCCGCGAACTCACGACTCCAACGAGAATTCTCAATCGTGGAGGGACAAAGGTTAGATATAACCAAGTTTTCCAAAAGACATCAAAGGAAATCTAAGATGATTAGTAGGAAATTTCCCTTCATTCCACTCAATGATTCTACCACAAAGACCAAGAGAGATGGTTTCATATGATGGTCTTACATCACTTGGTCTAGGAAGATGAACATTCCCCAAAGGAATTTTGGTAATCCTCGAGATTAATTCTCTATTAACATGAATACTTTCTCTATTGACCATGGTCTTGAATTCCATGTCTTCAAGATCAACATCATAAATGTTGGCATAGAAGATTCTAGTAAGAGCATCAAATCCTTCACTAAGACCATCAAAGATGTTTCCAAGCTTAAACTTTTCAAAATAAATTAAATCCTCTTTGTAACCACTAGAAAAATCCAATTTCTTTTCTAAAATAAATCCATTAGATGAAATCCTTTCAAAAACTCTAGAACAAGAATCATTACAAATCTAATCCTAAGAGAATCTTGATCTATAGAAGGATTCATGCTAGAAGATGAAGAACCCATATTTTTTGAAATCCTTTTTGAAACTTTGAAATTCATCATGTTATCTAGAAGTTGGAAGGGAGAACAATAGGAAATCACTTACTTGGAATGAACTTTGAACACCCCTTTGTTTTATTTTCCTCCTAGGATTTTAATGGAGGAAATTCATGAACCCTAGAAAGTTCACGTACGCGGACAGATGGGATGAAGAGGAAGGTACGCGTACTTTCTTCTTTATATACGCACTAATGGGCTTGGTCCCGCATATGAACCGCGACCCACAAAAGGAATTTAGGATTTTCTTTGATATTCGCACATCAAGGTAGTGCATCCCATCTCAAGAATTATACACAAATGGGGTAGAGCCAGACTTGTTACCAAGGAGCACTATGTGCAGAGAGATTTTCATGCAAAATTCCTGGTTGATATTTGTGACAAGTCGATATAATCATAGTAATGATGATAATCAGGGTTACTAGGGATTTGTAACTTCCTTTTCATTTGACCAGATAGAAGGTTTTTCCAATGTCTTGAAACAGTGTCAACATCATGAGAACCTGTTTTATTGGATCTACTTATGTTGACAGCAAGTTTAGATTATACACCATGATTGCATGATTTTCCATGTACAGAACTTTTATCGGACTGATTCTTAGACTTAATGGAATTAAGTTTTTCTAAGAATCTAAACACGCTTTCAAAAGCTCTAAATAGATATTTATCAATTTATCCATCATGATAGTATTCCTCAAAAAGATTAAGAGTCAACCTAGTGAGATTCCATATCTCTGAGCTTAAAGAACGTTTTCTCAACCTTCCATTCTTTTTAATTTTTCTTTTAGATTGTTTTTCATCATCTAAGTTTTCCAAGGTCTTAGATGAGACGGGATTATTATGAGAACCCAAATGTTCTGTCCATAATAATTCTCGAACAATCTTTAATGGGTTCTGGCATGCATTACAGATGCCAAGAGCAAGTTTTCCAAAGAAATTTCCCATAGGGAAAATTTTTAAGGATCAATCAAACACAAACTTATTAGGTTTATAGTGTTTGCCTTCTCTGATACCAATTGAAAATGTGGGGGTCTAACAACCACACCCAACAATTCTTTTGGCAATATGAGAGGACTTACTCTAATACACTTTCTAAAGAATCAACTAGACAGTCAGTCTCAATCTAGAGTAAAGTATATCAAAGAGTATAATATCTCTATCTCTCGGTTTAATTCTTACTCAAGAAAATGGAAATCTGCGAGTCTTGATTAAATCCCAGAGAGATAACTTGGATGGTACCAAAGACCAATATCCAAGTGTCAATCAATGTAAATCAACGACCAAAGGTAGGATATTCTAATTGATATTTCAATTATGTAACAAAATATAATGCGGAAAAGAAATAACATAGACACCAGAATTTTGTTAACGAGGAAACCACAAATGCAGAAAAACCCCGGGACCTAGTCCAGATTAAACACCACACTGTATTAAGCCGCTACAGACACTAGTCTACTACCAATTAACTTCGGATTGGACTGTAGTTTAACACTAATCAATCTCATACTGATTCAAGGTATAGTTGCGCTCCTTACATCTCTGATCCCAGCAGGATACTACACACTTGATTCCTTTAGATGATCTCACCCACAACTAAGAGTTGCTACGGCTCAAAGTCGAAGGCTTGATAAACAAATCTGTCTCACACAGAAAAGTCTATAGGAATGAATAAATTTGTCTCCCACAGAAATACCCAAGAGTTTTTGTTCTGTCTTTTGATAAATCAAGGTGAACAGGAACCAATTGATAAACCAGACTTATATTCCCGAAAAACAGCTCAGTATTATCAATCACCTCATAATAATCTAAAGCGTATGATGGAGAAACTAGATATTGTGGAATCACAAACGATGAGACGAAGTTTGTTTGTGACTACTTTTATATCTTGCCTATCGTATAAATTAATCTCAAGCCAATTTTACAATTGAACTCATACGATAGAAACAACAAGATCAGATCACACAACTACAAGAGAAGTAGTATCGGTCTGGCTTCACAATCCCAATGAAGTCGTTAACCTATGGGGTCTCGAGAAGAAACCTAAGGTTAAAGGAGAATCGACTCTAGCTATACAACTAGTATCACACAGGATGTGTGGGGATTAGGTTTCCCAGTTATTAGAGTTCTCCTTTATATAGTTTTCAAATCAGGGTTTGCAATCCAAGTTACCTTGGTAACAAAGCATTCAATAATCACCGTTAGATGAAAAACCTGATTCACTCAAGCTAATATCTTTCAACCATTAGATCGAACTTAGCTTGTTATATACAAATGAAATGTACCCTCATTTAGGTTTATGAACCGTATCTAAACGTATACACTCATGTTGGCTCATCAAATAGTTAACATAGGTTAGCCACATGGTTACTCTCATATTAACCTTATTCATCTTATCCATAACTAGTTCAAATGACTCAAATGAAACTAGTTAAAGAGTTGTTCGATTGTATAGAAGATACAATCGAAATCAAATCGGTTTGATTCACTTGAATCAATCATGAACATTATAGCCACGGTTTGCAAAGATTGCATTCCTTAAGATTTAAATGTTTAAGTTCATGAACAGACCGATTTAACAAAATAATCATCTTAAGTATGCGTATGGGTATGCTTACTTAAGCAGCCGGATTTGAGTTTGTTAAGTTTCAAACTCAGCAGAAATTCTCGGTTTGAAAACTTCCACCAGTATGCGTACAGGTACGCACACTTAAGGTGACCAGTTTAGGAGTTCGTAATTCCCAAACCCAGCAGATATTTTCGGTTCGAAAACTTTCTCTTATATGCGTACGGGTACGCATACTTAAGGTGACTAGTTGAGGAGTTTGTAATTCCTAAACACAACAGATGTTTTCGGTTTGAAAACCTCTACCAATATGCGCACGGGTACGCATACTCATGCTATCTCCTTCACCAATTTTGTATGCACACATATGCATACACTTGGTTCTCGGTTTATGGATTTATACACTAATGTGCGAACACTATATATGCTTATATCCAAAGATGGTTATCTCGTCAATTCTTAATTTCAATCATTGAAACTTCTTTAGAGGACGTTATATAGTTGTTGTTCACAAACTATATTTCGTCAAAGCGATTTTCAAGTTATCGAAATTATCATAATGAAAAATTCCAAGGCAACATCAAATGATTGTATCACACAAACCATGTTAGATGTAACTCGGCAATTTTCATATGATCTTATTCGGACTTTCTTCAACGAATGTAAGATGAACATAGCTAAAGTGAAAGCTTGCCAACACATATTTCGAGAAATATATAAGCGAGATAAACTCAGCTCGAAATCTCAAATGTGTATAATAGAAAACTATATCGTAACACGACTTATGTCTCAATATAGGAGATAGAGAAGAAATAGACTTTCCAATTGATAGATGAGTTTAAGTCTCCACATACCTTTTGTTGATGAAGTTCTACAAGATCCCCTTAGTAGTTCCTCATCTTCAAATGATGAACGCCGAGAGATCTAAGCTCAACTACACTATCTATGTCCTAGTCCGAGACATCTATAAATAGGCTAGAAATCAAGACTTATAGTTTAGATCACTAACATTGACAAACATGCTTGAGATAGCAACGCATGCGAGTTCGACCGAGCAATGCTCTAACAAGATTGATTTGAGTGAATGAAATTTCCAAAATAAGTGTATCATAAACGGTTTATATGAGACCCCACATCCACCGATTATTTTGCTTCAATTGGCCTTTATGTCTACCTATATTTGCCGATTTTTTTAAAATAAACAAAATTTCCTAAATATATGAATGAAATTATTATGCAAATGTACCACAATTTAGTTATATAAGCTCCCTCATGCAATTATTTTTCAACAATCGGCCTTTGTATCAACTTATATCCGCTAATTCTTAATTTTCTTTGTGTATGACAACACCGGCGTAAAATCTATATACGTATGCAATCTTATCCTCCAATACCTGATCTTGCGTTTTTTTTCTTTCTAAAGATATCCAAAATATGCACATGTTTTGATGATTTATCAACACTAGCTAATACCACCTCTAACACGGTTAATTGATAACTAAAATGGTTAATTAACATTGATTAATCATGGATATATTAGCATTTTCTAAAGAAATAAGTGGTTAAGGAGTTTTTGTTTTTACTTCAAAATGAGTATATCTTAAATTTGAACGGTAGTCCCCAAATTAGGTTAACAAATAGGCTCATGATTGCAGAATAGGTAATTTTTGTTATAAACGTGTAATTATGTTAAGAATATTTAGGGTGAATCTCGTTTATTACTGGGATGCCCTTGTATCTAGCCCTACAAATAGAGACTCTAATGTTTGTCTATGATATACATCTAATGACAAATCTGTCTACCTCTTCTCCCTATTTTCTGTCTTCTTCTCTTTACACAATACGTTATCATGCACATAGCTCTAATCATTGAGCGATAAAGGATCTTTTTCTACACCCTATTTCTTTTTAGTATTCTTTTGATTATTATTATCTTCTTAAACGAATCCTAGATTGTTATCAAGCGGAATATATAGTTAATCGATATGTCTGGGATTGATCTTTATTTTTTATTTGATTTAATCATCCGAACATAAAGTTCATGGGTAATACGAGTACATACTAACAACAATTTTGTCTCTTTTGCTTGTGTACTCAGGTGATTGGTCGGTTATTATTCATAACCAACGAAACATGACCTGCTTGGAATTATGCAGAAACATCCCATATGCACGTGATTGGGATAAAAGACTCGGTACTGGCAATAACACCACATGCAAGGCTTTCTCTTTGTTGCACCATCAAGCATTAAGGGTTCTCTGTTTAGTATCCGTAATATAATCCTATTTTCTTTTCTTATTTTTCTTATTGATTTTTATTTACTTATATATGGATATGTTCATGTACATATAATGGACAATCACTACACCATTTTAAGGGATTAGCAATCCAGTTTGGCAACGATACAAGTGCCGTTGCGAATTTTCTGTGCTAATGCCGTTGCTAATTACTCGCAACGTCCATGATCTGTTGCGAATATCGCAACATCAGCAGGAAGGTCGCGAGTAGCAACTGCGGAGATTTTACGCGTGCGGTTAGACCGTGTGGCTGGTAACACCTAGTTTGACACTTTGACTTGACTCGACGTGTGTGGGATATGTGTGTGAGATCCTTTAAACCCTAATTCTCCTATTAACTTACCCCATCTTTCTTTCTATTCTTCTCGGTCTTTATCCTTGTCGCTGCTGCTGCTTCTTCTTCTCTTCTACTTCTTTTTCATTAAAAAAAAAAAATGAAGATTCATCTATGAAATCCCATCAAAAACATCATATCTTCTTTGTTCTCTTCGTCAACACTAACTGAAAACGAAGATTCACCAGCAAAATCCATCAACAACATTATTGTTGAAGATTTGTTCTGAATCGATGAAGAATAGTCGATGAGGATCATCAACAATAATCGAGAGTACTTTATTTTGTATAAAGCAATTGCTAATTATACTGAAACTCAGATAACGTCTCTTCGTTGGTATGATGTTGGTAAAGGAAACCCTAGTTTTATTTTTGCCTTAATTGATGCTGACGTGAATTTTAGGGATTTATCAAATGAGAATTTTTTTTAGTTTACATCTGTTAACTCAAGTAATGTAGATGTGGCTATAGTTTTGATTGAATCTGGTTATGAGATTGATGGTTTGGTTTTTACATGATTCAATTGATTATTTTTTGCAGTTGTCTATTGAATCAGGTATATCAAATTTGTCTTGATTAGTTACATGTTCAGGTTTATTTGCACGTTTGCAGTAAATTTAAGTTGGTTGTTGTATTACTATTGCTAGGATTTCAAAGGAAGGGGAGTAACTCATGGCATTTTCTTATGAAAGTGGTAGGAGTTCACAGAAGGTGATGGACATGACATCCCATAGTGGAAGTGGTGGTGGCATTATGGACAAACCAGTGGTGTGTGTTATTCACATGTTTTCTGACTGAATAAGGGGATTGCTTTTTGTTACTTCTTTTTTGTTGGAGGGTGTAAGTTTTGATTTGATTTTGTTTGATTAAATTACTAACGGGGACATAAGATGGTAATGGTAATTTGTTGGCTTCTAGGGAATGGATGTCTTCTTGCTTGGAACAGTATGTTAACGATGCAGGATTACTATGAATACTTGTTCCTGGTATGTTTTTTAGTTTGTTTACGTTTTTCCTTACTTTTATGCCATATATATGCTTTGAATTGAGAGTTTAAGTGAAATCAGTTTGTATGAATTTTCATCCTCTTCCCTAGAATGCAGTGTGTTTAATAGCTTCAAGTTGCTTTGTTTAATAGTGTGTTTAATACTCGAGATGGTGGCATTGGTGACTTATACTTTTGGAATTCACTGGATGTGGTGAAAATGCAATGCAGGTTAATAGCAAAAAGGGTAAACCTCTCAAAGGAAGTTGTGCCGCACCTGCTAATGGTGGTCCCCTTGAAGTGAAGCACAAGAAAACAAAGCTGACAAATCCAAACCCTTTTCGACTTAGTACAGATGTAAGTAAATTTCTTTGAAGAAAAGATCATTTTTAAGCTGATCCTCATAGGAATTATTCTTTCACATTCACAGATGAATCAAGTACAGTCAGAGTTACGTCTTGCTCGTAATTTGATTGCTGAAAAGGACTTGGAAGTCCAAAGAATTTACACAACTAACAGTCAGGTACTTTGACAGTTCTGCGCAGTTATAGTGTTTCCCAGTTAATATGTTTTTGATATCCGATATAAATGCCATTGACAAGCAGCTATCATATATAAAAGTTTCAATTAGCATCTGAAATGGTTTTGCTAATGTGAATTTTTCACTTGAACTGTAAACAGTATATTAAGGAAAATGAAAGACTAAGAGCTATAATGGGAGTGTGGAGTGAGCGAGCAGCTAAGGTACGTCTACTAATAGTAATTAGAGAACAAAGCAGCAACATTAGGTTTGGTCTTGATCGCCGACCAAATTTGATCTGGGTTTTACTCTTTGATCAAATTTTGATCGATGGTCCGTCCCACTACGCCTATCCACTGCACCAAATATTTGAGTTTAGTCGTCCATTGTGGACGCTCTTAGCAGCTGCAAGATTTGTAAGTTTATGTAGTATCTCCTTATAGTAATTTAAGTTGGAAACACTTAGGAATTTTGTAAGTTCCTATAAACTGAACTTAGGAACTAAATAAGTTTCTATATGTAAACTAGTTTACTCTGATACTTAGTACACACTTGTATTAAATACTCATACTTTTTGTTAACTTCAATTGACGAATCTTTTTTCATAATATAATACAGTTCTGTATGTTCATTAAATGAATGAAATTGTAGATTGTATATATATGGGGATATGATGAATAGGGGGAACTGGGTAAATGTGGGGGTGGGGTGGGGTGCGGGGGGATGGATTTTGACCAGGTCAATGAAGACTTGACCTTTTTCTTTATGTTGCATAATATTAGCAATTTTTTAATCTGTTGCTAAATTAGAACCAGAACCAATAACATTTAGTTCCGGGTAGGGGTATTCCTGTAACTAGAAACAGCTTAGCAACGGCAGATCCCAGTTGCGAATAAACAAAGTCGCAACGGCAGGAATATCCGTTGCTGATCGAGACTTGCAAAGGAGCTTATGCCGTTGCGAAAGAATGCAACACAGATCTGCCGTTGCGACCCCATTCAGCAACAGCCAGAGTCCATTGCTAATCTCTAAAAATAGTGTAGTGAATCGATGTTGAGTAGTGTTTGTTTTGTCCTTTCTTCTCTTATTCCTTTTCGTAGATCTAGAACGAAGAAAGAAAATATCCATTGCAAGATGGTTTACAATTTCTATTCCTTTTAATGAAATTGTGATCACCAAAAATTGGTGGTGACGCAATCTAATTACCTTTACAATGACAACTAATTACATGCATGGTTGAAAAACCTACGGCCAATTTAATTTGGTATCTTTATCCATTGGATTTAGATCATGTGATTTTTATCTTTGGTTTACATTTATTTACAAGAAACCATCCGTCGGACATAAGATGAATTTTCTATATGCGATGATAAAAATGATTATATCCTTTATTTGTCAATACAATTTTGGTAATTGTCCAAACCAATTGATATTGGTTTTTCCCCATCAATTATTTACAATGAGATGTAAAAATTGATATTCAAAGTACCTTTAGCCAATTTTGGTTATTGATTTCTATTCCTTCAAAGAAATTTTTATCAACCAAAAAGTAGATTTTTCTCCATAAAGAATAACGCTAGTGATTTCTTTATTTTTCTCAAAAAAATCATTTAAACTAATTGAATTTGATTTTATCCATCGATCACACAAGGATTTGATACTGTTATTACGGTATAAGCCAATTGCAAACACCAATTGCTGAATTCCTGAGGGATGTTGTGCAAATTTTCTTCTTCCTAATACTAATCTCCTAAATTAAGACCAAGACCGTTCAACTTGTTAAAATACGGTAGGACAGAAAATATTAATGGGTGCGCACACGGCTTGGTAGCCAATATCATTAGTCCTTGTAATGACTATATTGATCTTAATTTAATTTTCTTTTGATAAAGAAAGTGTTCATAACGTCAATCTAAATTTATCTCATTGGCCCTTGAGGTCACGAAGTTATTGGAGATTTATTTGCATATTACCAATATTTTTTGGTTTGACATATAATTATTGTTTTTTTGTTCTAAAAGCAATCCATGGTTGATTGTAAATATGCATGTCTATTAAGACTACATTTTTATTTATGTCGAAAGACATATTTCATAGTAAAGTATATGTCTCGATCAATCGGATAATACTTTAAGAAACTTGTTTTCGTAGATGAGATGAAAATATTTTCGCCATAATTAGGGAGAGATCATACATTATCAGATGTTGGTGCTCATCAACTTAAAAATTATATAAATTTCTCTCTCATCACGATCAAATCGAAAAAGGCTGCCATTTCAAATAAGGCGTGAAAACATTTCATTATGCTTTTGATAAGTTTATGCCTCTTGGAAAGGAAAATCCAGTCACATTTATAAAAAAAACGTAGCATTTATAAGAGGCTACAAATAGTGCTCCAATAAAGTCTATCAAAAAGATCCGCATTTTCATAGTCCATATTTCCTCACTGGAAGATGAGGATTTTATAATGCGTGCGAGCACCGGTACCAGCAATTCTGTGAATTTTTCAGGATATGCATATACTTGAGAATTACGTAGGATCGTAGTTAGTTAATATTGTCGAATATTCATTTACAGTGAACTACAAAAATAATAAAAGATGGTGGTTGTTAACCCCTCTGCAGAGGAATATCGAAAAATGTGATTAGTTGGCATCAAATCCAAATTAAAATGGATTGATTTCTCGATTAACGTAATTTTGGATCCAATACTTAACACCGTAAATGCGCCAAGCCTATTAGTTACAGGATGGCGTAGTCATAATGCGTTAAACGAGAAATATGTTCGTTGTAAAAATGATTTGGGGGTTTTCTTTTTTCTCAGACTCTAGGATTGGTTCAATAATTGTTCTTCTTAAACGACCCATTTGGCATGGTAGTCCTTGAAGGACTCGTATGTGGTCGGAGAACATTTTCGAATTTGTGATCCATGGAGGATTCAAATTATATTCACGCAGCCACTTGACTCGACTATGCCAGGTTTAACAATCTTTTATGTGTTTTTAGAAATTTGGTACAAGACCAAAAATTCGGATTAAGTAGTTGATGACATCAACGTTATAGGTCTCTTCAGGAGTCCTTAAAAACACAAAAATTCATGTTTTAGCAGTATAAATATTATTTTTCTTAAATCTGCAGTCAAAATATTATGCTTGCTTAACATTTGTCTATGATAGGCTATAGTTATGATTTTGGTGCTTGTTTTCTATAACACTCATATACTTGAGTTAAATAGCATCCATATTTACGTCAAAAGTTGTATTCTTTTTCGTTTCAGGTTTTGTCCCATGTGGTTTTCCTGACAAGTTTTTAACGAGGCAACATCTTTACGTTTAATTTCTTTTAATGTTGATATTTGTGCTCTTTTTTCTTCGTCCATATTATTTCCCATTGGGTTTTACTGGCAAGGTTTTAGTGAGGCAATTTAATTCAACATGGTGGTCATCCAAGGGAGAGTTGTATCAATTTTGGTTATTTGGTGGATTCCCACCATTAACTAGGTCATTTTATTAGACCACATCAACATAACCATCTCCTATGAATTTGGATATCATTCTGATCCATGTAAGGTATGATCACAAATTTTGTTCACTTATGATATTGTAACTACATATTGACACCTTGTTGAAGAAACTACACCTGCAAATCATTTCCGAAGATAGCAAACCAAGACAAAAGTTCTCAATGCATTTAGAGAAGTTTTAAGATTCAAGTACACTACTATTAGAAGACTAACACAAAAGAAGACTTCATCAGAACAAATATCTTCTACATTCAAGAATTCGTTCACCGAAATTGGGAAATCTCAACTCAGAGATTTGCAAGATAAGAATTTACTAAAGTACTCATCAGGGGGAGCACCATCAGATAAGGTGCATTCTATTGGACTTATCGCGTTATACTTTTTTTCCTCCATCAAGGGTTTGCCCACTGGATTTTCCTTGTTAAGGTTTTAGTGAGGCAACATTTGTGGGTCCAAATGTTTTCTAAGTTTTGTCAATTGAACTCTTTTCCCTTCAATAAGGTTTTGTCCTTTTGGAATTTCCTGATTAACGAGACAATTAGCTTAGACACAATGTTATCAGCCGGAGTGTTATAAACGTGTACTTATGTTAAGAATATCTAGGGTGAATCTCGTTTATTTACTGGGATGTCCTTGTGTCTAGCCCTATAAATAGAGGCTCTATGATACACATCTAATGACAAATCTGTCTACCTCTTCTCCCTATTTTCTGTCTTCTCTTTTCACAATAATTTCTCATGCGTTTTACTTATATAGACTCTTATTGTTGACATCAACTCAACCAGACGTATGAAACAATCATATGATAATTATGCATTTCTTTTACAAAGCACTTCTTTTATCAATCTATCAAAATTACTATAAGATGTTCCCCATTGCTAGTCGCTTCTTCAACCTTCGTTTTCCAATAACTGCAACGTTTATTACTATCATTCCCTTCCATCAATTCCCTAACAATTTCTTCAATCTTCTCTCTTTTGACGTTGTTATCGATCTTAGTCCCTATCCCCCACACATCGCGCGCGTATCGACTATTTGTTTGTTGATCAGCATAAAATGGCCAACAAATCATCGGTACTCCGTTGCATAAACTTTCCAACATAGAATTCCACCCGCAATGTGACAAAAATCCTCCAACAGCTGGGTGTGATAAAACTTCATGTTGGGAGCACCAACTAGAAAACATACCTCTATCGTCTTGAATGATTTCATCAAAGAACTCTTTTGGCAAAATGGCAGAGTAACCTGTCAAAACATCAGGTCGAATGATCGATAAAAATGTTTTGGTACTATTGAATAATCCCCATGCTAACTCTTTCAACCTTTCATCACTAATTACCGTGAAACTTCCAAAATTCACATATAGAACTGAATTTGGTTCCTTTTTATCCAGCCATGATATGCAAGTCGAGTCCTCTTTCCATGGTTCGATCCAATTGACTACACTTCAGGAATATTTTTCCACAATGGGTCTTCTTTAAACCCCTCTAGCATCATTGGTAAGGCACCAATTGTATAAATACTGCGAGAGAATTTTGATGATATTGCATCTAAAACTTCATGTTCTAATTCATCGAACGTGTTGAAGATTACAGCCGATGAATTCAGACAGTTGTATGCTTCTTTTTCCATGAAATTAAGCATTATATCATTTGGGTTAGTTGTTCTAATGAATCCTGGTATATCTTTGAGTCCGATATTTCCCATCCCTGGTATCCAGTCAATCATCGTATCGTGACAACCATTTGTTTTATAATCTGCATCTGTGAAATCATTTGATAAACATATCAGATTTTCTCATCTCCTGCACCATAAAATCCAATTTTAATGATTTCTCCAGGGGTTTTGCATTCAAGAACCAAAATAGTGTCATAGTTTGGGCACATATCAGAAACCGCCAGACTAATAATTAAATTTGTAGGCTAGCTTTGGCTGCTACAGGGGTACCAATTTCACGGGGTTATCAAGCTTCATAGAAGGCCGACTCGGAATGGGGTTTGGTAAACCCCCTGGATATTGATACCTCTGTAGCAGCCTTGCAAAAGAGTAACAGGGAAAAGTGCTCCTCTAGAACCCATTTTATCCATGACTCTTTCTGTACTTCGAGCTGTAATCTGTAAGTAGATGCAAAACTGGTCTAAAAGAACCAAAAACACCATGTGTGCCCAAATGGTCTCCAAGCAAAAGGTTCTTTCTAGATTTTAGGATTTACGATGTTGGACTAAGAATGTGGATGACGATTATGAAAGATGAGTTGTCCTCAGTAAAAGAACTTGTTTTAGCTGTCTTTCTGTCATAAATACTTACACAGGACAGGGACTTGTTAACTAACCAAATGCAGATGGCCTTTTTGTCAAGGACAACTAAACTACTCTTGGAAAAATAAAAATGCACTTGCAGTCTTGCAAGGCTGCTACAGGGATCCAGATTTCGACGGGGGGTCACCAAACCCCATTCCAGATAGCCTTCATGATATGAAAGTTTGGTAACCCCGTGGAAATCGATACCCCTGTAGCAGCCAGCCACACTTGCACTAGTATTAAAATAGTAACGAAAGTTATGAGAAAAAAAAAGAAAGATAAATCCACAAATAAAATAGTTCAATAAGTTTACCTTTGAAGGGAACCAAACCTCTCTTAATGAGTTCACCAAGATGCAAACAGCCCATGAATCCACAAGCAGATGCAGTCCAAAACTGGACTCCTGGTATCCCTAATTCTTCACCAGCTTTCATACCAAAACTCATGATTCCATCAGAGATTATAAAACTTACCTTAGGAATTGTCGAACAAGTATTAAGCTTGTTTTTAATAAGCTCTAACAAAGGACCCAAACAATTTTTCCTAGTAGAATCACACAGTTATCGAATATCTTGTGTAGCGTCTCTATCTGAGGGCGGCAAGCCATCTGGTATAGTTTCAAACCGGAAGCTATCACATCCGTTCAGAGAATCAGAATCATTTGACCGTAATAATCTTCGTTGATTGAATTCAGTGTTGAGGAAGGTTATATGAAATGAAGTAGTTTTGCTAATTGCATAAACGGGTTTATATGACCTTGCGCCGGGAACGGAATGCAAACTACGTGGAGTTTCCCGGTAAGGACGACCGGGGAGAGACCACCAGCAGAGAGTGTGGGTTCCATGCTTTTGATAGTGTGGATGGATAAAGCAGAGAAATTCTTGTTGCTATAATTTTTCTCTTTATAGAGTTTAGAATCTTTATCAGGAGCAATACATTATTTTCTACATAAAGTTCATCATAAACAAATGTATTACTATTATTATTATTGACTAGATTGTGATAAACTCCCCTGATTGTTTAAGTTAAGGTAACCCGTGATGCATTCTCGAGATGAAACTATTTTCTTTTCTTCTTTTTCCTTTTTCATTATGAAAATAGTAGGAAAACTCGTTCAAAAGATTCTTTCCTGAGAAACAAAACATAAGAGTCTCATTTATCTATAAGAAACTCAGCATATTTTCAGACTTCAAGGGAGTTTTTAATAAGCATAGAGCTTATCTGTAAGTCCGGAATAGGTGATTCAGAGGTAGATTTTCGATAACATTTCTAGCCTAATGGGGTCATCTCTTATGCCACCTTAAAGGTTAAACAACTTAGCCAACGGCATTAATCTAATAATCGTAAATTCACGTCATAGTTTAAAGTTTTTTATTTTATTTTATTTTTGAACATTTTTTAAGTATAGATGGCACTATAGGTTATCTCTGAGTTGGTACAAGTTATGGGCTTCATTTCTAGTTTGTTCATTATGAGCACTTGGCGGATTCTAACCCAACTTATGTAATCTGCCATAGTAGTTATTCTGAACATTTTTCAAGTGGATTTATGAAAATGTACAGAACATCTGTTGCATAAAACACGATATTATTACACTATTAATACACAGTACGCCCACTAAGCTAATTCATTTATTACAGGTTTCCACTTCATTAGCTATAGTTCACTTAAACTAATGATTGACTTCAATCAGAGAGCTTATTGTTCTCCTTGAAATTCTTGACGTATAAAAAATTTAGCTTCTTCGACTAACCTCTTTACCACTTCATGAGCTGGTAAAATTTCCTTGATGAGGCCAACTCCTTGACCAGCATACATCACCATGCTCTCAATGTCACCTGTGGTCGTCATGTTTGGAACTGTGCCAGCATAACGGCGTACCTCTTTATCCTAACTTGTGAAAACGTTTAAGCAGTTAACAACTTGAAGTTCTACTTATCAAAAGACTATTTCAATTCATTATGTTTAGCTCTCAAATTAGTGTTACCAAAGCTGACAAATTATTGTGAATAAAGATAAAACTTCAGAAGATGAGAACTATAAGAATGACGTTCACTTATATGCTCAAAATGAACAATGTTTAATTAGATATAAGATTAGAAAAATTATGGATAGTACTTACTATGCCATGTATTGCAGAATGGCCAATGACTGGTTGGTTGACCTCATTTTCATGATCCGCAATAAGCTTTGAATCCTTAAAGAATAGAGTTCGGAGAACACGGTGTGCCGCACCAGGCCATCTTGCACGGCCGAACATGTCTGTGTACTCGGTATCATTTAATTCAATTAAATTCCTTTTGTAAGCTGGATGAGCAAAGCTCTCCTCAGTAGCTAGAAACCTGATAAAAACACGATGATGTCCCATTAGATCTTGTGAGAAAAAAGAAGAAGTTCATACGTTGTTAACAGTGACCAACACCGCTTACCTAGTGCCTAGGCAGACACCCTGAGCACCTAGGGCTAAAGCAGCAACGTAGCCGCGACCATTTACAATACCCCCTGCAGCAATGACAGGTATATTTCGCTCTCCAACAAGATCAACTACTCTTGGCAAAAGTGTAATCAGTCCATCCTGAACAAATGAAAAGATCAGAAGGAATTTCAACTTAAGTAATTACTAGGTCATTAACCTAAAATTCCAGTCTCATGTTAAAACACCGGCTAGATTCACCTCAACACAACATGAAACACAAAAACTATGAACTGAAAACTACAAATCAAGACTTTACGGAATTTGATACTGAACCTTGCTGAATAGTTTCATTTTACAATCCAATACCCCTAGCCCAAGAAAGGATGCATAGGGCAACCGCATTGGCATCCTGAACAACCCTAATGTACAAACTTCATAACAGGCTTATGGTTTCGGAAGTTATCAAACAACCTAATGTGTTTAGAAGCTCTCTTTTGTCTGCAGAAGTGGTCATAAGCGAATGAAAAATGAAGTACGATCATATGTATCTCAGAATTGTAGGTTATATTGTATACCAAATATTTGGCCCTGAAGATGCTGTGATTCTTAGATATTATGAAATTCTGCAAGAAAAACGTACAAAAAATCTCCTGACCGAACATCTATGCTATGCATCTAAGTCACAAGGTTAGCAGTACCTTCCCAATGACATGTCCACCCGCTTCGTGTCCTTGGACAATAATACCATCTACACCAGCACTGATGGCTTTCTCGGCATCTTTTACACTTCCAATCTGTTATTGAAAGCATATGCAAGGTAATGAGACACCAACCCAGAATATACTGATTGGTAAGATCAGTTCTTCAAAACAACTATATATAAAATGTTGTAAAACTCACTTGGTGAACCACCTTGACCCCTGCTTTGTGAGCTTCATCTACAAGCTCCTTGGGGAATTCACCCCAATAAACTTGAAGCAACGCAACTTTTTCATCTAGGATAGCCTTTATATTTGCCTCATGTGGGAACACTAAAACCACACCGATTCCAAATGGTTTATCAGTAAAGGTTCTTGTCTTTCTTATCAGTTCCCTGACATAATCCGGACACTCCTATCACAAGTAAACAGGAGACGATCAATAACATAATAATGCAAAAACTAAATATAAAATTAAATATCATTATTGTGATTCAAATTGATTTTGAAATCCAGCAACGGGTAGTATGTAAAGAGACCTAGATGAGAAAGTATTGTGTAATTCCCAAATTGAATTTTATTCAAAATAAACCACTCACCGTACTATGATCTAGGAGAATTTTTTTTTTTATTCTTTTGAATTTCAAGATTACAATTGGATTCTTACAAAATAGACCAATTTGCATGCTAACTGATTCATATAAATTGCAGACAATCAAAATGAAATTTGACCAAAATTAATGATTAGAATTTTTATTTGTTTTTTAGAAGAAGAGTATAGGAATACAAACCCAGTCAGGGGCTCTTAATAAACCAATGGCACCAGCATTAGCAACAGCAGCAACAAGTTGAGGACCTGAAATATCTGGTCCTAGTGGTGCTTGTACGATCCCATATTCAAACCCTAATATCCCTCTCCAACCCATCTCCGTCTGATATCTCCTCCCTCTCTCTTCTCGGTTTTTGATCTGGGAGACTACTCGAATTAGTAATTTTAGTAATTTCAGTTTCCAAATGTAGCAGGTTTTTAAGCAGACAAAAGTGCCGTCACACACTTATATACAGTGTTCCCAACCCTCACAATAGCACCACGTAAGTGCTTACGAATCATAGCCACCAAACCCTACCAAGAATTCCACAAAGAGATGGAATCAAAGTCGGGTACATGAGAATATGAAATACGTTGGTGCTTTTGGTTCGATTGTGACATGCTACAGGAACATACAAAGGCAGACTACTTTATTTTTATTCATTTACCATAATATTGGTTGGTAATTTATTTATCTTTGAACTTTGATATCAAGACAGGCTACTTAAGTACCAATTGGTTGATCTCGGCCTTTTAGGCAACCTGACCCAAGACACTTCCACTTGTTTTATTGAATTACTTTGCTGGTTACAGTGTTGTTCTTCTTCTTCAATATACTTCATCAACTTCTTTAGAGAGGGTTGCTGAATTATTACAGTAGGTTTATCAACTTCGTTAGGCGAAATGAGAGGTGGATATAGCCATACATTGCAACTAGCTGTGATTTTATACATCTGACAGCTTTTAGTGCTTTCAATGTGCTCTTTTCAATACAACAAATCCAATGGTAATGATTATACAATATATAATCAATTATCATTATCTTCCTAATATCATGTTAATCAAGAATCACCCACGATCAAATATAAGAACCATAAACGGTGTAGTATACTCTAACATCCCAATGCCAAAAATCAGCTGTCTAGTCAATTCTGAGTGTTATTTAGTCGATAAAGTCCTTCATCTGAAATCACAGTTGGTATATGCCATGTCCCAAAACAATGTACTGAATTCTTCCCACCTGCAACAAATATGTTATGTGCACAAATTAAAAATTATAGTGACAACTGACAAGCTAAATATAATAAGAAGTGACAGAAAAAGAAGATAGCGTCAAATGTCGGTTCGGAATTACCTACCTTCTCTTGTGGCTTCTTCACATCTTCGCCAGCAATTCAAGGAAAGATTTTCCTCCAAAGTTTTTGAAAGGCCTACATACTTCTCTTCAGCCTCAGTAATGCATTGTGCCTGAAAATTATTGTACAAAATTCTGAAACTTTAAATAGAAGATTAAATAAGCTTAGGAGCTAGGCCTGTTCATGCCCTTCGGGGATTTTCCTACTCTCCTGCTAAATCCCCACAATGTTCTGATGTCATGTAACTGAAATGGTGGCTACTTACATGTGGAGTGATGGTTTAAAAAATCTACTGAAAATCAAGGTTTCTCCAAATACAAAAATATTTAGCATGACAGGCAGGGAAGCCGAACTGAATATGAAATTCATTGTAAGCCCACAACTGCATATACCGCTAGACAATAGTCAATAGGCATGTTAATGGTTCACTTAAAAAAGCTTAGGATCATAGAGAATAACATTAGCTTTTTTGAAACTTACCAACATGGATGGAGCCTTAGAAGCTCCATAAATTCCCACAAACATACGCAGAATGTTGAAGCTGTTCTCTACCACATCATCCTACATAATAAGATAACATCATTATTCACTTAATGAAAGAGAAAACTGTAAACAACTGACAAAAATGACAAATATTCTGCAAAGAAATCGACCTACCTCATAATCAAACCTATAAAAGCATCAGAATAATTCTGCATTGTCATTCACCAAGAAGAACTTTAACCTCCACACGAGATAGAAATTCATGGTCAAAAGAGTGAGAAACACCAGTTCAGATTATATAACAAAATATTCTAGCAAGTTTTCTCTAACAAATCCTCGTACTCTACATCAACTTTTTATGCAGAAACAACGCTATTGATGCATCAACATGGTAAAGTACTTACAGGTCATCAGATACCTCGACAAGGAATTCGGAGACTGATAGAAATTTCATATGTAAGTCATTAACCTTCACAATAATGCACGAAACAATTAGGGAACTACGCGATGACAAATTAAGCTGAAATCTTAGTTTCATCTTATGTATGTCAAATTAAAAATGCATAACGTTGAATCCCTCTCTTTATGTATTTGTGTATGCAGAGTTAGCAAGAAAATGAAACCATATCAGCAAATTTTTAGTGAACATGCCACTGACTCATATTTATTCGAAATAAAAGAAAATTCACACACAGTTCCAATAATTTTTGAGGATCTGTCAATATGATGTCTTGTTTTCAGATTGGATATTGGCATAACCTTTTCAAAGGTTTGTGATATTGTCATCTAATATGAAGGCACGAAATCAAATTTGGAGTTCCAAATAAGAACTCTGTAACAAGTGGTTAAAAATAATTACCTTTGTTCGCCTTAGCTGATACAACAAAAGATTCAAAACCCGATAATCGAAGGATTTTAGATGAATTGCTCTCATCACGTCTTCAATCAAAACCTAAAAATGACAGATCTTTTATTCAGAATCAGGACAGCAACAACCCCATCAAAGTACATGCCTTTGACTAGTAATATTTTTATCCTTACTTGAAAATTGACAAACTACAATGAAGTATTACCTAAAGTGAAGAAGTTTATCAAGAAAGAATAAAAAAGTGTAAGAAGTATATTAACAAGAAGATGTTGATTTCTGGAAAGAATAGTGTGGCGAAATGAGCTGATATAACTATGGTAAATATTCGAATAAATTTTTTGATATGCAACAAAAGGATATACTAAATAAAAGTGTAATACGGGGAACAAGAAAGATAGAGAGGACAAAATACACACCAAATGATAGAATTTAGAAAAATTGCGATTTACATTAACTCTTATCCATCTCTGTGGTTTTAAATCTTGATCCAGGACATACTCTAGAGTCCAAATGAATATGTCAGAATTAGAATTGCGAAAATATGAAAACCTTACACTGATCACTAGGAGTTGCATATTATGATGGTGAAACTAAAACAAGCCAGATAAAACATCTATTTGTTTTGACACAACCAACTCACACAGTTTTAAAAAGAAAGAAGAGATCGGTCGCCACATATTGCTATTTCACTTGTCTCTGAATGTTAATTTCCCGGATCAATTGTTCATAATCAGGTCCTCTAAAAAACTTACTGGGATAAGTCAAAAAGAAAATAAATGACATGTATTTTAGCGAATCGGGTAACCTTATTTAATTAAGGCAAGAGAACCACAGAGGCATAGTAAAACACACACATTAGAAACTTCCTCAGACCCATGGATTGGAATCGTCGGGTAACTACTTTAGCAAGAACATGGGGGAAAACATAGGCCACTTCAATAGTTACCTGTTGCTTGGCCGCTAGTGAATTACATAATTTCCTCTCTAGAAGCCAATATTCTTCCCCAGACCTGAGCTCTGCTCTAATTCTGAAAACAGTAAGCAGCAGTAAACAAGATAGGTTCGGCGACAAGCATAGGCAGAACTCAAAATAGTTGTCAATAGATAAGCAAGATGATGGACCGTTCTGTCATAAGGCCATGATCTTCTAGTACACTGAAGAGAGGTCCAAATGGATCATTTTTAATAACTTTTAGGAGATGACCTTTCATTATATGATTACGTTCCTACAATCATCAAAGTAGAAGAAATCAGTTAGAGCACAAAGATCAGTTACCTAGTTCAAAGGTTAAATACCAAGTGAAATCAATTTCCTAACTTACTGGCTTTTTAGCATCAGTTGTACCAGCAGTCATTGATAAATGTAATATTCGTTCATTATAGCTATCAAGCTGTATCATGTGGAATAAGAAACAGTCAGAGAACATTTATCAGAGATTGAAATCATTAACACATGAAAATAGAAACATGGTACGGAAAGCGTTATTAACACTTGATCGTGTGTCTACTTGTATTATCTAATACTCTGAAATTAACTTATTTCTGCGACAAATACCTGATAAATGTAACTTTCAGTAAATGAAAGCATTGGGAGGTACTTGAACACCAATTCTGGTTTTTTCACATCCATCTCATGAAATATAAAGTAAAACCTACACTGCCAATTGGCCACAATTTTGCATAGCACCAAAATCATTAGAGACGTACAACAAATAAAATAAAGAAGAAAGGTTACAAACAGGACATCATATTACTACTAAAACTACTAAGAAATGCTTACTACTCACAAAATCCTCAAGAGTGGAATTTGCTCGCTGCATTGACTCTAATCCAACCATCGCCATATCTTCAACATCACCTCCCATTACATCAACATTGGATTCGCTCTCACAGTACACTTCAGTAGGAAGATCAACACAATTTTGTTGATGACCTGTATTGTAGTTGAAGCTCAAAAATTAGTCCACAAACAAGGTAAGGCATATCAGTACTACTATTTTAAAACCCTTTCATGTCCGCTACCTAATTGCACACCTTCTCCAGTAAGACACAATGCAGCTTCCTCGAGAACTGCAGGTGAAATCTGTTTTTCAAGCAGATAAAAGCATATAACTATCCGTGCGTATAACAGAAACAAAACTGGCAAAACATCAAATGAAGAAACACCTTAGGAAGATAATCGGATATCAAACTGAACTTCGCCTCCATTGTGAGATTCCCGCATTGCTTTGCCTTCAAAACTCAAACAACTGAATTAAAAGAAAGCCTGAACAATCTAGGGTTTTTCTTTCCTAACTGAACAAAAACCTGACTTAATTCACAGTAAATTCGATGGAAATTGGGAATATAAAAGTTACCATGAACATTGTGAACTCAGCTAGGAAACGATCAGAGTCCTGGTGATTTGAAGAGAGGTGACGTTCCTCGATGAAAGAGAGAATGCTTTGCAAGTTCACTAGTTTCCCCATTTCTTCCATTTTTCTCCGATTTAAATTGAAAAATTGAGCCAATAACCCTAACTAAAAAATCTCTTTCGATTTCAGGTCTAACTCGAAATAAAAATATGTTGTGAAAGAGGTTTTGATGTGATTTTCAAGAAATCATATGGTCAACTGATTTTGACTAAATTCAATCATTTGAAGTTTGACCATTTAACAGTTCAGTCTTAGAGCCATTGTCTTCAAGTGACTTGTCAATGTTCTGAATATGGTACGGTAAGACGTATTTCAGTCCTCCAGAGTCCGGTGCGCATATATGTTGACGGAGGGCAATTTTTCGTCGGGATCGTCATTCGCAATGGAGCTTGTAAATGATAGGATTTCTAGTTTCTACACAGTCAACCGGTCTTGGAAACTGGAAAGATCAAAGACACCATGGAACGGAAAATTATACAGAAGCCATGTGAGGTATACAGTGTCGTTGCTACGCGAACGTATACAATGTCTGGAGGACGTATTTCAGTCCTCCAGACACCATGTGAGGTATAGAGTGTCGTTGCTACGCGGTCATTGCGGTGTATAGATGTAAGATGCGGCTAACGTGTAGTACCAAAATGTTGGAAAATGTACGCGTCGGATCTAAAAACAAGTTTTATTTGTTTTATTGCAATGAAAACAATAATTATTTGCATTGGGAATATGATTTGTTGTTTTTAGTGCGAGAATTAACAATTTCTAGTAGAATAAGATAAAATAAAACAATTTCCAATATATTAAACAATTATTTATTAAACCTTAACATGTATACGGGTGTGTACAAGTTAACAAAATCCCAGATCTAAACATATCTGTTTTTCCGTTTTTATCTTCCCAAATCCCAAGTTTGATTGATAGTACGAGTATATTACTAGTATATCTTTCTCGGTTTCATTCCCAAATTTGACTATTAAATTTGTTGACTTTTGCCTTTTAAAATCAATTTTTAAATTGCAAATTTGACTATTAAATTTGACTAATAATTTTGAATCCTTAAACCGAACGCCAAGGGAGTAATGCTACGTTGACCGGAAAAATCCGCCGCTCATAGAAAAGGGAAGCTCCCGGGACCCACGGAGAGAAAACATGGAGTTGGGGGCGGTGGTTCATTATGCCAAACACATGTAAAAATGAACCACCGCCCCCAACTCCACTCCACCCTCAATTCCATTGGTGCCAAACGCAACCTTAGGTTTCTCTCTTGAGTCCTAAAGTGGTATAACCAGCAGGCTTATTTTCCAAATCAGCCAAACAGTATTTTTTTTTTAACAAGTATTGTTAATCATCTCCTTATGATGATTCATATCAGTATGTTGAAGTATCTTAATTTTTCCAGGAATCCCTCTATAGGTGGGGGTTTATCCATCCTTCTCGTTATCGTCCTTTTTTCTCATCTTCAAAATCTCCATGTTCATGAAACTTCAAAAATTCAAAACCTATAGGGGGTTATAGTCAATTGGGATTAGTAGAGACATTCAAAGACTTTTTATGCAAGAGATTTTGGTGACTCTCGATGAGTTTAAAGATTTTGAGAGACTTTCTGAATGATTTTCAAGGAATTATGGTGATTCATTGAGACAATAAAAACATATATGAATTTCAGCTTAAACCCATGAGACAAACAATATATTTATTTATTTTACAATACAAAATAAATATATGAATATTTCAATGAAAATGCATTAGTGCATGCATGGCTAACAAAAATTGTAACCATTTTTCCAATAAAATCAAAATGAGACGAACAAAGGATTTGAGTCTCTAGTAAACTTATTGGGTTTTGGAAGACAACAATTCTTTTTTTCATTACGAATTTAATTGTAGCTTATTTGGTTTTTTTTTTTAAAAAATATTTTGATATTTAATCCTTAAAGAAAAGAGAAAGAACAAAGTCTCCAAAAATATCACCTACTTAGGACTTAGGAGAGATTTTTTTTTGGCATTTATGATATGTTTTGTAATAAGAGTCTTTTAAGTCTCTCAAAACCATAAGTCATTGATTTCAAATTCCAAATTCAATAATAGAGAATTTTGAAGACTTTTAGAAAGTCACGATCCAATAACAGAGATTGTTTGAGATTTTGAAGAACTCTCTGTTGACTAACAAGAGATATTATAAGTCTCTAAAATTCTTTCAATATCTCCACAAATCTCAATTGACTAACCCCCTTTGGCTCCACCATGGTTACCGTAATTCCAGCTCAATTGGTAGCTGGCATTATCCTTTTTTATCTCAACTAGTAAAGAATTATTTGACGCCTAAAAAATCTTCTATCATCAGAATTTTCCTCATTTATAGGGATTTTTTTTTTGAACGCGCAATTAGGGGGTATTTTTATTAATTGGGAGATATAGGAAAAAGACAAAATCAGGATCCAAATAGTAAACTGAGGTTATCCCATATCCATGGATTTTTGATAATACCTAATCTACCCCTCATTAATCATGTTTAATGGTTAATCATAATTAGTTAAGTTAATTGGTTAGTTTGAAGATGATTTATAGAAATCATTATCATTTGGGTGAGATGAGAAGCATAAGTGTTGGGTCAAAAAAAATTTGGTAAGTAACGGTGACCAAAGATACATTTCTGGTCATCACGTGAGCAACACAAACAAGTATTTTATGTTAAATCCTCTTAATTCAAAAATCTGGATTCACTGTGGTTGCACTAGGAAAACTCAATGCCGGCATTGAAAAAACTTTGAATACCATGCCGGAACAACATAAACCGGCATGATATTCATAATATTTTCAATGTCGGCGCATCGTATCTCCTAATTTTTTCACTGCCGGCATTGTTTTATTAAATTCCACAATGCCGGCATTGGTTAAAATGTATACAGAAAGCTAGCACATTTGTATACGGTTTCTGGCATAATTATTTCTTTATCGAGCGTGCCAGAACCTTCTGCCGGTTTGCTTTGTTGGCCGTCCATCAATGCCGGCATTTCTTATGAATTGAACATACTTATATTAGCAGTTCTGGTCTTACTTTTGTATTTTAATCTTTTATAGGCACAAACCTGCTTAGGGATGCACAAAACCGATTCAACCTACCAATCCAACCCATACCCTCTTGAAATTACCTATATCCGACCCAATCCACTTAGGAGTGAGTCGATTATGGGTCACATCATCAAAACCCATCGTATGGTGGGTTGACTGTGGGTGACAGCTTCCCTCTCCCGACCCAACCCACCCACCCACCCTCCTAAATATTTCTAAGTTAATTCTAACCCTTAGATTACCTATCCTAGATGAAGCACAGCCGTTGAAATAATGATATATAATGCCCTAACCCTAATCATCGCTAACTTATCTTCAGTTCCCTTCAGCGGCAACCTCTTCTCTCCCTCTCAGACTCAGTTTCTTTTCTTTCACTTTCTCTTCACTTTGTAAATCAAATCATAGCATCACCAGCGGCAACCAATCAACATCCTCACCAGTACAGTAGCAAACCAATAACCGAAGATGAGATTAGGAATCATTGTAATTACTAATTAGGGTTTTGTTTCCTAAGATTAATTTTGGGTTGGATTATTTCGATTGGGTTCTTAATTCTTATTTCAATTTTGTTTCTTCTTCGCAGCAAGCTGCAATACTATATTACCATCAATTGAATCCACAGTATATGAAGTAGAAACTGCAAAGAGAATAAGTCTGTAATTGTAATGTAATGTTCATTGTATTTTAACCCACCACCCACCCTATCCAACCCACTGTAATGTGGGTCGGGTGAAAACCAACCCATTATAATGTTGGTTTGGTGGCGGGTGACAACTTATGTTACCCATCATCAATGGGTTGGGTGGTGGGTGACGTCAAAACCGACCCAATTCAACCCATGTGCAGCCCTAAACCTGTAACTTGCAGTCCGTGTTCTAAAATGTACAAGGTTATGATTGCCGCCTTCCAGAAACAAAAAGTACCATATCCTAGCGACCCTAAAGATATTTATGAGCTAATCTTAGATGAGTATACCAAGGGAAAATTCCGAGTCGGATTACCAATTCAATAACATAAGCTTTTTTTTTCCTCTTAATCTCTTTTGTAAGTAAAAATTGGTATGCTGGAGATCTCTAACCTTTTAATATTTATGTGCAGGATATTAGATAAGGCTGCTGTAAAGACTAACAACAAGGCACATAAACTCTGCACGGTGACGCAGATGGAAGAAATCAAACAACTAAGGGATGCTAATTGCAAACCCTGGGTATAAAGTTCATAAACCGATTCGAGTGAATCAAATCGTTTTTGCTTCGATTGTGTCTTGTTTAGTTACATAAGATTTCCTTGCAATTGAACAACTCTCTAACTAGTTCATTTGAGTCATTTGAACTAGTTATGGTGAAGAAGAATATGGTTGATATGAAAGTGCTCATATGGCTAACCATTTGGTTAACTATTGTTGAACCAACAAATGTACATGTTTGGGTACGGTTACACAAACCTAGAAACATGCATTTCAATTGTGTGTAACAAGCTAGGTTTTCGATCTAACGGTTGAAAGATATTATCTTGAATCTAATCAGGTATTTCATCTAACAGTGAATATTGAATGCTTTGTTACCAAGCTAACATTGATTGCAAACCCTGATTTGAAAGACTATATAAGGGAGAACTCTAGCAACTAGGAAACCTAATCCTCACACCTTACATGTGATACTAGTTGTGTAAGCTAGAGTCGATTCTCCTTTAACCTTTGGTTTCTTCTCTAAAACCAGGTTAACGACTTAAAGACTTCATTGGGATTGTGAAGCCAAACCGATACTACTTTCTCATAGTTGTGTGATCTGATCTTGTTGTTTCTATCATACGAGTACAATCGCAAAGATTGTCTTGAGATTGATATCTCCGATAGGCAAGATATAAAAGTAGTCACAAACATCTTCGTCTCATCGTTTGTGATTCCACAATATCTTCTTTCGCCACGTCGATTAAGATTATTGTGAGATGATTGATAATATTAGGTTGTTCTTCGGGAATATAAGTCTGGGTTATCAATTGGTTCATGTTCACCTTGATTTATCAAAAGACGGAACAAAAACTCATAGGTTTTTCTGTGGGAGAAGGATTTATCTATTACCATAGACTTTTCTGTGTGATACAGATTTGTTTATTAAAGTCTTCGACTTTGGGTCGTAGCAACTGTTAGTTATGGGTGAGATCAGCTAAGGGAATCAAGTGCGTAGTATCCTGCTGGGATCAGAAACATAAGGAGCGCAACTGTACCTTGGATCAGTGTGAGATTGATTGGGGTTCAACTACAGTCCAGACCGAAGTTAGTTTGTAGTAGGCTAGTGTCTGTAGCGGCTTAATACAGTGCGTGTTCAATCTGGACTAGGTCCCGGGGGTTTTCTACATTTGCGGTTTCCTCGTTAACAAAATTATAGTGTCTGTGTTATTTCTATTCCGCATTATATTTTGTTATATAATTGAAATATCACAGGTTTTTCCTTAGTTCATTCAATTAGAATATCCGACCTTTGGTTGTTGATTTAAATTGATTGACACTTGGATATTGGTCTTTGGTACCATCCAAGTTATCTCTCTAGTATTTGATAAAGACTCGCAGATTTCTATTTGCTTGAGTATAGATTAAATCGAGAGATTGAGATATTAACTCCTTTGATATACTTTTATCTAGATTGACTCTGACTGTCCAGTTGATTCTCTAGAAAGTATATTGGAGTTAGTCCATATAGATTGCTAAGCAAAATATTGGGTGTGGTTGTTATACCCCCGCTTTTTCAATTGGTATTAGAGCAGGCAAACATGTTTAAAGACCGTACAAGTCTGTATTTGTAGCGATCGGAATCTATGGACATAGGTGTTATCTCTATTAACGTACCAACAGTCTTCGATGGCTCTAATTACTTATGGTGGAATATTTATATGCGAGATTTTCTTCAAGCGCGTGATTTTCAATCATGGGTATATGTTGTAAATGGCTATGATGCTCCCGTTGTTGCAGTAGGTAACACTAATGTTCCAAAAAATATTGGCGAATACGATGCTGCTGAGATACTTGCTGCGAAGAAAAACTCCGACGGTTTGAATGCCATCATACATGCCATTACCCCAAATTTTCAGCACCATGTGTCAAAGTTCACTAGGTCTAAAGATGCGTGGGATATCTTAGAAACCGTATTAGAAGGTAACTCCAGTGAAAAGGAAGCTAGGCTTCAAAACCTTAATTCTGATTGGGAAAACCTTCGTATGGCAGAATGAAGATACATTTCATGAGTTTAATCACAAAATGTCTGAAATTGTTAATGCATCTTTTTCATTGGGTAAGACTATTCCTGAAAAGGACATTGTGATGAAAATTCTCAGATCGCTGCCATCTAGATACGACTCTAAGAAGCATGTCATCGTTGAGGGAAATAACCTTGATAATCTCTCCAGAAATACGCTGGTTGGGAAGCTTAAGATCTTTGATCACGAGCATTCATCCAAATCTAAGGATGTTGCGTTCAAAGCACTAAAGGACACAAAATTACTTGACAAAAGTAAAAACTGTATATCTCTGAAGACGATCACTCTGAGACTGATCCATCAGATGAATATCTTGACAAGTCGGTCTCGATGATCACAAGACAGTTTAGATATCTTCTGTTGAAGAGAAGTAAACGGTTCTCCAGAGATAAGCCTAAAGCATCAGTTAAACCTCATAATCGTATTCTTCCTAAAAACAAGGAAACAGATGAAACTGATGAAGAGGATATGCCTCAGTGCTTTAAGTGTAAGGAATCTGGCCATTTTGCAAACGAGTGTCCAAATCGGAAGAAATACACTGGGAACAAAGGTCTTGCTGCAACTCTTGATGAAATGTCTGATAACTATGATTCTAATGAAGGCGAGAAATCAAGTGTTGCACTTCTTGGTGAAAATATTGATTTTGATAATTGTAGCAATACATACATCAATCTCGATATTTTTTCAGAAGAAAACTCAACCAATCTGGAATAAAAAATTGACCCATTTTTTGGAAACTCTGTTTGTAATGTTTCAGGTTCCATTATGTGTCTAGCTGCGTGCACATCTCAGATACCTGAATATTATCCAAGAATGACGTGCTCATTTTGTTCTCTAAAGGGTCATGAACTATCAAAGTGTTACAATTACAAACACCAATTGAGGCACGTCAACAAACTTCAACAAAGAGCAAATCGATTAGCAAATAAGCTTAAACTCGCTCAGAAAACTGCTGAGGTATGTAAGATTTTATCTTCGTTTAAGAAGTTAGTTTCCAAGGACAAAACAATACCATTAGAAAAGAAAGTATGGTCAAACCGTTTTGATAGACAAAAGTCTGTGGATTCCTCTTAAGAGGATCATGGTGGACAAATTGTTGTTCACCACAACACAACTTGATTGTGTTATCGTTATCTTGTCTCATGTTCCTGATCAAAAGAGACAGGATTATGTACCTCTCAGGATTTAAGAAAAGTTTTTTTCTTAGTTTTTGTGTTTTGGAATTCCCTGTCTATCAATAAAGGAAGGTTATTTGCGACAATTCTACTCTCTCTAGAGTTCAGAGTTGTGCGTCCACGAACCTGTTAAAAGGTTGTGTAACCCTTCCTTTGTTTTGTCCTTCTCTGTAACCTCCTTTTATCTCAAGACTAATTGTTGAGTTTAAACTGTGATTTCCTCTCACAAACCCATACGTCTATGGATACTCCAAGCATGATGTCTTCTGATGGAAAATATGTTAATATGATTGTTAAGCCATCAATCATGAAGGAAAAAGAGAAATCTCCATTGCCTCCTACCTTGAAAAGAAAAAGAAGGAATGTGAGGAAGACAAAAGCCGTTCCTTCAAACTCTCAGAAGTTTTCTGACGTTCTTGAAGTGATGAAGGAGATGCGAAAGGAGATTCAGCAAATAAAGGCTTTTGTGTATAAGACCCATGAGATTCAGAAGGCCCTGGTTCGACATCATTCAAGAAGGTTTATTGATATCAACTCATACCTTAATGAACCTTATGTCCCAATGGTTGTTGACGACAAGGAGTTCGGGGACGATAAAGAATTCTTCAAAGGTCTTATTTCCTAGTAAATCTTCTTTTCTTGTTTTTATTTAGAAGAATAACTAGAGTTTGGAATATACATTATTGTGATTACACATAGCTATGTCCAACGCCTTCATCTTCATATTTTTAGGTTTATTTGATTAAATTCTAAAATTGTTTGGAAGATGATTTTTGCAGTATTAATCTTTATGGTTTTATATATTGCAATTTGTTATGGGATATGTGTTTTTGCGTCTGTTAACTATGATTGTCCCATACCTTGTCAAAAGTAAAGTCTTTCGTAAGTCGATATTTATGTATTGATAAAAGAATGAATGGACTTTTGACAAAATACAAAAGTTAAGCCTATTATGTCATTGTTGATGGAAGATAGGATGAACTTTTGTTTGCAAGGATTATGTCTATTGTATGTCATTGTGCGAATAGTGATGGAAAATAGAATGAATCCTTGTGTATTCCGCAATATTGATCTTCCCTGATCCATAATCTTTTATGTATTACTATGAGACTCCGTAAGTTTTCTTATGTTGAGCACTATCGACTGATTTGATTATGTTTTTGTGATTAACTTAGTTATTGCTCCGTAAGTTCTCTTATGTCGAGTATGATAATTAAATTTATCACTTTTTGTGGTTAATTTGGCTGTATTTTTTCGATTATATTAATTACGGTTTCTCTTGTGATTAATCTAATTGAGCATGTTTGGATTCAAATTCATATTCGTATGTGATTTGTTATGTCCAAATAAATCCTTCTTTTCTTTCGCTCTTGTTGTTCTTTCGGGAATGACATATTATGGGGGAGAGTTCTTAATTAAACTTGTGCTTAATTGCCAAATCTTTGTGGGGAGTGCGGTTGTGGAATATTATAGGGGTTATCTTGTATCTTTAAACTCCTTGATGAATGCATTTAGCTTCGGCTTTATGATTGCATCTAAACAAGTTGATATATGCTTTCTTTTGTTAATGAAATATCTCTTTTGGAAATTTCCTTAGGATCTCGTTCTTGTACCTTTGCCAATTTTATTGACAAAAAGGGGGAGAATTAATATGTAGTTCACACTACAAATACATATGGTTTTCAGATCATTATGTAGGGGGGAGTGGTTTCCATGTGAGGTGGAGTATTGACTAAAGGGGAGTGATACATATCACCATAGTATTTTTGTCAAAGTTGTGATACAATTGAACTTTGATGTTGTGTAATGATACTATGACACTGTATAACAATGATCGAGAATTTTGTTTTCTCATTGTTATAGCTACGAATTTTCAACAACGATGATGCTGAACTTACAAACTTTGGGATCATTGGAGTACTTGGAAGTGACGAAGATTTCGAGTAATGTTGAATATTAGATATGTGGAATAGGATTTATATAAGTTTCTTTATCTTTTTTGTATTCCATATGTATTGATAGTTTTGTCACTAAAATTGACAAAGGGGGAGATTGTTAGAGCATTTCTCGGTCGAATTCGCATGCGTTGCTATCTCAAGCATGTTTGTCAATGTTAGTGATCAAAACTATAAGTCTTGATTTCTAGTCTACTATAGATAAGTCTCGGACTAGGATAGAAAGTTTAGTTTAGCTCAAGAACTCCATGGCGGATCATCATACAAGACGAAGAACTACTCAAGGAACTGGTGGAACTTCATCGACTAAAAGGTATATGGAGACTTGAACTTATCTATCACTCAAAAGTCTATCTACTCTATCTATTATCTTAAGAAAAAAGTCGTTTTGTTATATAGACTTTGATTATACACATTTGCTATTTCGAGCCGAGTTTATATCGCCTATCTATTTCTCGAAATATATGTTGGTAAACTTTCGCTTTGGTCAAGTTCATGTTTACCTAGTGACGAAAGTCATGTTATGTTTCAATCACTTGGAAAATTTCTTTGACGAAAAATGGTTTGTGAATAACAACTATGAAAAAGCGGGGGTACAACAACCATACCCAATATTTCGCTTAGCAATCTGTATGGAAGAACTCTAATATACTTTTAAGAGAATCAATAAGACTCAATCTTTAAAACGTATATCAAGGAGTTAATATCTCAATATCTCGATTTGATCTATACTCAAGCAAATAGAAATTTGCGAGTCTTTATCAAATACTAGAGAGATAACTTGAACGGTACCAAAGACCAATGTTCAAGTATCAATCAATTTCAATCAACAACCAAGGTCGGATTTCCAATTGATTGATTCTAACGCACAACCTATGATATTTCAATTGTAAAGATAAACAATATAACGCGAAAATAGAAATAATACAGACACCAGAATTTTGTTAACGAGGAAACCGCAAATGCAGAAAAACCCCGGGACCTAGTCCAGATTGAACACACATTGTATTAAGCCGCTACAGACACTAGCTGTTAGAGCATTGCTCGATCAACCTCGTATGTGTTGCTATCTCAAGCATGTTTGTCAATGTTAGTGATCAAAACTATAAGTCTTTATTTCAAGTCTATTATAGCTAAGTCTCGGACTAGGATAGAAAGTGTAATTGAGCTCAAGGACTTCATGGCGATTCATCATACAAGAAGAAGAACTACTCAAGGTATGTGAAGACTTGAACTTATCTATCACTTAAAAGTTTATCTACTCTATCTCCTACTCTTTGAGACAAGAGTCGTATGCTATATAAATAGACTTGGATTATACACATTTGGTATTTCGAGCCGAGTATACCTCTCCTATCTATATCTCGAAATATGTATTGGTAAGATTTTCGTTTTGATCAAGTTTATCTTTACCTAGTGACGAAAGTCATGATATGTTTCATTCACTTTGAAAATTGCTTTGACGAGAAATGGTGTAACAACTACATAACGTCCTCTAAGAATGTTTCAATGATTGAAATGAGAGTTTAGATTACATAACCAATGATGGACATAAACATTGTTGTGGAAACACATTTATGTATAAGTCCTATTCCTTGAACCAAAGTTTGCGAACTTTGTTGATCAAGAGAAACCAGAGAATGACGTAAGCCAAGTCCGCGAACTGCCGAACTTCTCATCCCGAGAAATTCTGTTGGAGTTGACAAACTAGACTAGTCCGCAAACCCATTCCGTGAACTGGCGGAAGGTCTCTTGCCGAGATTTTCTGCTTGAGTTTGTAAACTCTGCCCGGTTGCTTAAGTCCGCGGACCTAGTCTGCGAACTTAAGAAGGTTATATATCTGAAGATGATTTCTGAACATAAACCTATAAAGACTAAGGAATGCAGTTTGGAAACCGTGGCTATAAAGTTCATGAACCGATTCGAGTGAATCAAATCATCTTTGCTTCAATTGTATCTTGTGTAGTACATAAGATTTCCTTGCAATTGAACAAATCTCTAACTAGTTCATTTGAGTCATTTGAACTAGTTATGGTGAAGAAGAACATGGTTGATATGATATGCTCATATAGCTAACCTTTTGGTTAACTATTATTGAACCAACAAGTGCATACGTTTGGGTACGGTTAACAAACCTAGAAGCGTGCATTGTCAAGTGTGTGTAACAAGCTAAGTTTTAGATCTAACGGTTGAGAGAGATTAGCTGAATCTAAATCAGGTTTTCATCTAACGGTGAATATTGAATACTTTGTTACTAAGCTACATTGATTGCAAACCCTGATTTGAAAGACTATATAAAGGAGACATCTAGTACTGTATAAAACTAATCCCCACACCTTACGTGTGATACTAGTTTGCTTGCTAGAGTCGATTCTCCTTTAACCTCTGGTTTTATTTTCTCAAACCGGGTTAAACGACATAAAGACTTCATTGGGATTGTGAAGCCAGAACGATACTACTTTTATCGTAGTTGTGTGATCTGATCTTGCATCTTCTATCGTACGAGTACAATCAGATTAATTGGCTTGAGATTGATATCTCCGATTGGAAAGATATAAAAAGTAATCACAAACACTTCCTCTCATCGTTTGTGATTCCACAACATCTTGTTTTGCTACCATACGATTAAGATTGTTGTGAGGTGATTGATTAATCTAGACTGTTCTTCGGGAATATAAGACCGGATTATCAATTGGTTCATGTTCACCTTGATTATTATCAAAAGACGAAACAAAACCTTTAGTGTTTATCTGTGATAGAATTGTCTGTGTGAGACAGATTTGTTTATTGTCAAAGCCTGCGATTTTGGATCGTAGCAACTCTTAGTTGTGGGTGAGATCAGCTAAAAGAATCAAGTGCACAGTATCCTACTGGGATCATAGGCGTAGGAGCATAACTGTACCTTGGATCAGTGGGAGATTGATTGGGGTCAACTATATTCCAGTCCGAAGTTAGCTTGGAGTAGGCTAGTGTAGCGGCTTAATACAGTGTGTGTTCAATCTGGACTAGGTCCCGGGGTTTTTCTGCATTTGCGGTTTCCTCGTTAACAAAATTTCTGGTGTCTGTGTTATTTCAATTTTCGCATTATATTGTTTTATCTTTATAATTGAAATAATACAGGTTGTGCGTTTGAATCAATCAATTGGAAATCCGACCTTTGGTTGTTGATTGATATTGATTGATCCTTGGATATTGGTCTTTGGTACCATCCAAGTTATTCCTTGTGTTTGATTAAAGACTCGCTGATTTATATTAGCTTGAGTAAATCAAAACAAGAGAGAGATATTAACTCCTCGATATACTTTAATCTAGATTAATTCTGACTGTCTAGTTGATTCTCTATTAAAATATATTGGAGTTAGTCCATACAGATTGCTAAGATAAATATTGGGTGGTGGTGTTAGACCCCCGCCTTTTTAATTGGTATCAGAGCAGGCAAACACGTTCAATACCTTACAAGTCTGTGTTTGTAGCGATCTGACTCTATGGACAAGTGTAGTATCTCTGATAAACGCGTCACCAGAAATAAAAGCTCTGTCTCGTCTAAGTATAATAAAGAGAAAGATACTTCAATCTCGAATATAGACGAACCTTGTGTTCTGACGAGACAGACGAACACTGACATGTATGACTCCGATTACCCTTCAAAAGAGACCATCTCTATTAATGAACGGGAAACAGTTGAAGAGAGTGAATTGATTCTAAATCTTGCTAGAATCCAAGATGATATATTTAATCGGTTGAAACACCATGTCAATGTTCTTCTTGGTGTAATAAGAGACTGCAAATTCAAGGAAAATACTGAAGATCATTCTTCACGTATGACTCTTGAGGCTAGCCTGAAAAAAGATGCCTTGGGAATTGAACATCGCTTGAGTAAACTCTCTATTCAAGGATGCTCTAAGCAGTCTAATACCAAGTACTTCTGCTACGACCGAAAACGTTCCTAAACCAGAAGTAGTATCAGAATCCCTTCCTGTAAGAAATGATGTGATTGTGTCTTCCTCTAATCAAGGAATATCTACACCACATGGAAGGAAGAAGTCTCCTAACAATGATTGTAAAACTGTTTCTCCTGATCACCTCTTTGATTAGAAAGTATGCCTCTTTTGTAATTCAAAAGGACATGATAAACGAGAGAGAAAATCCAGGTTGAATGACAAATCTATTGATTGTCTTTAACACACCTTATATTTGATTCTTGAAGGTGTAACTGACATCTGCATGTCTAAACCAATTGGTTTTAGCACTCGCCCTATGTTCTATACCAGGAAGGTCAGTTCAAGATGTTCCTCAAATGTTCAAAGGAGAGACAGTCTTCCTGAATCATTTCATCGAAGAAGAGTTCATAAATCTTCTTGTGATAGAAAGGGAAATGATGTTGTTCTCGATGTGAAAGAGGAACCAGAAGAAAGAAGCAAAGATGGCGAAGACAATCTAAAAATGATAATTGAAGGTTATAAAGAGATCATTAACAGGTTGTCAGATTTCCCTAGTCAAGCTACTTCAGGTAAAAATGAAAACTATGCATCTTATTTTGATGATAGCAAATTTTATGATAACTTTTCACATCGTAATCATTTTTCCTCAAAACTTTTGAAAAAAAAGAGAGTCAACCGTAATCTACGGTCGTTTGATGAGCTCAAGGCTCATACTTGTGCTAATTAATCACAAGGCGGAATCTCATTCACAAAAATCCTGGTTGAGTGAGATATAGTCAGGTATACTTGATGACAAAATGTTTTCTGATTCTCTAAACTATTTTCTTATCGTCTTTAGCTGGAGTATCAATCACAAACATTTTTGCATAAGTATTTTCTTTGCATTGCTTGTTTCATTCTTTTGGGCCATGTTGTATTCGTGTGTGTACACGGGTTGCCATCACGAGTCAACTGTTTAAACCCTAAAATCCCTTCCTCAAGAAACACTTATATACTTACCTATTGATTTACAAAAGTCACGTACGCATACTCTAGGTTGGTTTCTGGGTTGTCAAGAATGTCTTCTTCTTCATCTTGTTATGGTGATTTTGCAAGAGGATTCCTTGAAAAAGGTTTTTTTGTTGAGTCCAAGAAGAAAAGAACACTTGTAGATGAAGATCATACTAATGATTCATATTATTTTGCCTATGTTCATGAGGATGCTGAAAAGGATGATATGATTTCTGCTGAAGTTGTTTATGACTTTCTTAAGTACTTTGGGGAAGCAAAACAACAGCTCGTTGATACTCTAAAAGTTCTTGATAATTTGAAAACTAAGTTGGAAAAGGTTTTCTCTGACCTTGGTCTCATAAAACATCAAATCAATGATCTTCTCAAAGAGAATCATCTCTCCTATGATGCAATGGTAGCTGTTGATCAGAAGTTTGAAGACCCTAAGACTCGTGAGGATCCTGAACTGTCCATATGATCTTAGTTCGTGTTCGGGCATACGCTGGAGTCTGTTTTTCTTTAGCTTGTTTTTTTTTGTTACCTAGTATGTCTTCTTTTTGGTTTAGTTGGAAGAATAACTAGTGCTGGAATAGCAATGATTGTCACTACACATAGCTATTATTATTTTTCATCTTCTTGTTCTTTTTTAGGTTTTTTTGGTATAAAATTCTAAAAATATTTGGAGGATGATGTTTTTGCAGTATTAATCTTTATGATTTGATATATTGCAATTTTTTATGGGCTATGTATGTTTGCGTCCGTGAACTTGAAGGTCCCATATTATGTCAAAAGTAAAGTCGTTTGTGATCGGTATTCACGTACTGGTAAAAGAATGAATAGACTTTTGACAAATACAAAATTTAAACCTATATTGTCAAACATTTGATGGAAAATAGGTTAAAATCTTTTGTTTTCAAGGATTATTTCTATTAATATCGTTATGCAAATAGTGATTGAAGATAGAATGAATCCTTGAGTATTCCGCAGTATTGATCATCCCTGGTCCATATTCTTATGTATTACTGTGAGGCTCCGTAATACATCTTATATTCAGCACGATACAACGAAGTTGATTAATTTATGATTAGCCTTGTTGGTTGTTTCGTGAGATATCTTATGTCGAGCATATTGAACTAAATTAATCATCTTGTTTGGTTATTTAGTTATTGCTCCGTAAGTTTTTTTATGTTGAGCAAAAGAAATAACAATTAAATTGATTATTTTTGTGATTAGTTTGGCTTTATATTTCGATTAGATTAATTATGGGTTCTCTTGTAATTAATCTAGTTGAGTATTTTCGTGACTCCATAAGTTCTCTTATGTTGAGCACTATCAATTGAATTGATCACTTCTTGTGATTAATTTGATTGAGTTTCTTGGATATAGAAAATCATTCTCATGGTTTTTGGTGTCCAATAAAATCCTTCTTTTCTTTTGAAAGTAAGGTCGCTCTTGTTGTTCTTTCGGAATGACATCAAATGGGGGAGAGTTCTTTTGAACTTGTGCTTAATGGTAATATCTTGAGGGCAGTGCGGTTGTGGAATATTAGAGGGGTTATCTTGTATCTTTAAACTCCTTGATGAATGCATTTATCTTCGGCTTTATGATTGCATCTAAATTAGTTGGTATGTATTCTTCTTTTAGTCTATGAAACGTCTCTTTCAGAAATTTTATTAGGATCCCGTTCTTGTACCTTTACCAATTTTATTGACAAAAAGGGGGAGAATTAATATGTAGTTCATATTACAAATACATATGGTTTTCAGATCATTATGTAAGGGGGAATGGTTTCCAAGTGAGATGGAGTATTGACTAAGGGGGAGTGATACATATCACCATAGTATTATTGTTAAAGTTGTGATACAATTGAACTTTGACATTGTGTAATAATACTATGACATTGTATAACAATGATCGAGACTGATGCTTTCTCATTGTTATAGCTACGGATCTTCAACAACAGTGATACTAAACTTACAACTTTTGGGATCATTGGAGTACTTGGAAGTGACGAAGATTTCGAGGAATGTTGAAGATTAGACATGTGGAATATGAGCTACTAAATTTCTTTATCTTTTTTGTATTCCATATGTATTGATAGTTTGTCACTAAAATTTACAAAGGGTGAGATTGTTAGAGAGTTGCTCGGTCAACCTCGCATGCGTTGCTATCTCAAGCATGTTTGTCAATGTTAGTGATCAAAACTATAAGTCTTGATTTCTAGTCTATTATAGCTAAGTCTCGGACTAGGATAGAAAGTGTAGTTGAGCTCAAGGACTTCATGGCGATTCATCATACAAGAAGAAGAACTACTCAAGGAACCGGTGGAACTTCTCGACAAAAAGGTATGTGAAGACTTGAACTTATCTATCACTCAAAAGTCTATCTACTCTATCTCCTACTCTTTGAGACAAGAAGTCGTATGCTATATATATAGACTTGGATTATACACATTTGGTATTTCGAGCCGAGTAAACTTCGCCTATCTATATCTCGAAATATGTGTTGGTTAGATTTTTTCTTCGATCAAGTTTATCTTTACCTAGTGACGAAAGTCATGATATGTTTCAATCACTTTGAAAATTGCTTTGACGAGAAATTGTGTAACAACTATATAACATCCTCTAAGAATGTTCCAATGATTGAAATGAGAGTTTAGATTACATCACCAATGGTGGACATAAACATTATTGTGGAAACACATTTATGTATAAGTCCTATTCCTTGAACCAAAGTCTGTGTGAGACAGATTTTTTTATTGTCAAAGCCTGCGATTTTGGATCGCAACAACTCTTAGTTGTGGGTGAGATCAACTAAGGGAATCAAGTGCGCAGTATCCTGTTGGGATCAGAGGCGTAGGAGCGTAACTGTACCTTGGATCAGTGGGAGATTGATTGGGGTTCAACTACAGTCCAGTCTGAAGTTAGCTTGGAGTAGGCTAGTGTCTGTAGCGGCTTAATACAGTGTGTGTTCAATATGGACTAGGTCCCGGGGTTTTTCTGCATTTGCGGTTTCCTCATTAACAAAATTTATGGTGACTGTGTTATTTCAATTTTCGCATTATATTATTTTATCTTTATAATTGAAATAATATAGGTTGTGTGTTTGAATCAATCAATTGGAAATCCGACCTTTGGTTGTTGATTGATATTGATTGATCCTTGGATATTGGTCTTTGGTACCATCAAGGTTATTCCTTGTGTTTGATTAAAGACTCGCTGATTTTTATTAGCTTGAGTAAATCAAAAAAAGAGAGAGATATTAACTCCTCGATATAATTTAATCTAGATTGAGTCTGACTGTCTAGTTGATTCTCTATTAAGGTATATTGGAGTTAGTCCATACAGATTGCTAAGAGAAATATTGGGTGGTGTTGTTAGACCCCCGCTTTTTCGCTGGCCTACTACAAACTATTTTCGGTCTGGACTGTAGTTGAACTCCAATCAATTTCACACTTATCGAAGGTAAAGTTGCGATCCTTACGTCTCTGATCCCAGCAGGATACAACACACTTGATTCCATTAGCTGATCTCACCCACAACTAAAAGTTGCTACGACCCAAAGTCGAAGACTTTAATAAACAAATTTGTATCACACAGAAAAGTCTACGGTAATAGATAAATCCGTCTCCCACGGAAATACCTACGAGTTTTGTTCCTTCTTTTGATAAATCAAGGTGAATAAGAACCATTTGATAACCCGGACTTATATTCCCGAAGAACAGCCTAGTATTATCAATCACCTCACAATAATCTTAATCGACGCGGCGAAATAGGATATTGTGGAATCACAAACAATGAGACGAAGATGTTTGTGACTACTTTTATATCTTTCCTATCAGAGATATCAATGTCAAGCCAATCTTTGCGATTGTACTCGTACGATAGAAACTGCAAGATCAGATCACACAACTACGAGAAAGTAGTATCAATCTGGCTTCACAATACCAATAAAGTCTTTAAGTCATTAACTTGGTTTTATAGAATAAACCAAAGGTTAAAGGAGAATTGACTCTAGCTTACACAACTAGTATCACACATAAGGTGTGGGGATTAGGTTTCCAAGTTGCTAGAGTTCTCTCTTATATAGTCTTTCAAATCAGGGTTTGCAATCAATGTTATCTTGGTAACAAAGCATTCAATATTCACCGTTAGATGAAAACATGATTAAATTCAAGCTAATATCTTTCTACCGTTAGATCTAAAACCTAGCTTGTTACACGTAAATGAAATGCACGTTTCTAGGTTTGTGTAACCGTACCCAAACTTGTACATTTGTTGGTTCAACAATAGTTAACCAAATGGTTAGACATATGAGCACTTTGATATCAACCATATTCTTCTTCACCATAACTAGTTCAAATGACTCAAATGAACTAGTTAGAGAGTTTTTCAATTACAAAGAAATCTTATGTAACTACACAAGACACAATCGAAGCAAAAACGATTTGATTCACTCGAATTGGTTTATGAACTTTATACCCACGGTTTGCAATTAACATCCCTTAGTTTATATAAACATGAGTTCACAAACAATCGTCTTTAGATATAACCTAACTCAAGTTCACAAACTTAAGTTCCCGGAAGGAGTTCTCAAACTCCAGCAGATTTTCTCGCGTCGAGAACTTCCGTCAGTTCGCGTACTGAGTTCGTGGACTTAGTTCACGGCTCTTATTCCGGTTCTCTTGATCAACAAAGTTCGCAAACTTCGGTTCAAGGAATAAGGACTTATACATATATGTGTTTCCACAACAATGCTTATATCCAACATTGGTTATATAATCTAAACTCTTGTTTCAATCATTGAAACATTCTTAGTGGACGTTATATAGTTGTTATTCACAAACCATTTTACGTCAAAGCAATTTTCAAAGTGATTGAAACATAACATGACTTTCGTCACTAGGTAAAGATGAACTTGGCCAAAGCGAAAGCTTACCAACACATATTTCGAGAAATAGATAGGTGAGATAAACTCGGCTCGAAATAGAAAATGTGTATAATCAAAGTCTATATAGTAAAACGACTTTTGTCTCAAGATAATAGATAGAGTAGATAGACTTTTGAGTGATAGATAAGTTCAAGTCTCCACATACCTTTTTGTCGATGAAGTTCCACCAGTTCCTTGAGTAGTTCTTCGTCTTGTATGATGACCCACCATGGAGTTCTTGAGATCAACTACACTTTCTATCCTAGTCCGAGACTTAGCTATAGTAGACTAGAAATCAAGACTTATAGTTTTGATCACTAACATTGACAAACATGCTTGAGATAGCAACGCATGCGATTTCGACCGAGCAATGCTCTAACAATCTCCCCCTTTGTCAATTTTACTGACAAAACTATCAATACATATGAAATACAAAATAGATAAAGAAACTTATGTAGCTCCTATTCCACATGTCTAATCTTCAACATTACTCGAAATCTTCGTCACTTCCAAGTACTCCAATGATCCCAAAGGTTGTAAGTTCAGCATCATCGTTGTTGAAAATCCGTAGCTATAACAATGAGAAAACAGAATCCTCGATCGTTGTTATATAGTGTCATAGTATCATTCCACAACATCAAAGTTCAATTGTATCACGACTTTGACAACAATATTATGGTGATATGTATCACTCCTCCTTAGTCAATACTCCATCTCACATGGAAACCACTCCCCCTTACGTATGATCCGAAAAGCATATGTATTTGTAGTGTGAACTACATATTAATTCTCCTCATTTTTGTCAATAAAATTGGCAAAGGTACGAAAACGGGATCCTAGTGAAATTTCCAAAAGAGATATTTCATGACCAAAAGAAAGCATATATCATCTTGTTTAGATGGAATCATAAAGCCGAAGCTAAATGCATTCATTAAGGAGTTTAAAGATACAAGATAACCCCTATAATATTCCACATCCGCACTCCTTACAAAGATTTAGCAATTAAGCACAAGTTCAATTAAGAACTCTCCCCCATAAAATGTCATTCCCGAAAGAACAACAAGAGCGACCTTAATTTCGAAGGAAAAGAAGGATTTCTTTGGACATAACAAATCACATACGAATATGAATTTGAATCCAAAAATACTCAATTAAATTAACCAAAAGAGAAAACTATGATTAATTTAATCGGAAATGCTCAACATAAGTGAACTTATGGAGACTCAAAAGTACTCAATTAGATTAATCACAAGAGAACCCATAATTAATCTAATCGGAATACACAACCAAATTAACCACAAAAAGTAAACAATTTAATTGGACATGCTCGACATAAGAGAATTTATGGAGAAATAACTAAGTTAATCATAAAATAATCAACTCAATCAAAAGTGCTCAACATAAGATAACTTATGGAGCCTCACAGTAATACATAAAAGATTATGGATCAGGGAAAATCAATACTGCGAAATACACAAGGATTCATTCTATTTTCCATCACTATTAGCACAATGACATACAATAGACATAATCTTTGCAAACAAAAGTTCATCATATCTTCCATCAATAATGACATAATAGGCTTAACTTTTGTATTTTGTCAAAAGTCTATTCATTCTTTTATCAATACATGCATATCGACTTATGAAAGACTTTATTTTGACAGGATATGGGACAATCATAGTTCACGGACGCAAACACACATATCCCATAATAAATTGCAATATATAAAACCATAAAGATTAATACTGCAAAAATCATCTTCCAAACAAATTTTTAGAATTTAAACAAATAAACCTAAAAAATATGAAGATGAAAACGTTGGACATAGCTATGTGAAATCACAATAATGGCTATTCCAAACTCTAGTTATTCTTCTAAATAAAACCAATAAAAGAAGATTTACTAGGCAATTAAAATCAACAAGCTAAAAAAACAAAAGGCAGACTCCAGTGCCATGCCCGAACACGAACTAAGATCATATGGACGGATCAGGATCCTCACGAGTCTTGGGGTCTTTGAGCTTGTGATTGACATCATCCACAGCATCTTCAGAGCGGATATCCTTGTTGAGAAGTTCTTTGACATGAGCGTTCATGAGCACAAGGTCATAATTAACCTTTTTCAACTCAGTGCTTACCATATGAAGACACTTCATTGTATCAACAAGTTGCTGCTTTGCATCCTCAAATTTTTTGAGAAAATCGAGAACTACTTCATCTGAAATCTCTTCAACCTCCTCAATATCCGAGTAGTAATCAGGAGATTGAGAAAAAGATCCTTCAACTTCAACAAAAGTTCCCTTCTCTTTATCGAGTTCGAAATATAACGCAATATCAACAAAGTCTTCAGGCAAATCCCAAGAGCAGGATGATGAAGCCATTGATTATATAAAGCCTAGAGTGAGATGATTCAACTCAATAGGTAGGTATATAAACAAGTTTCGAGAGACTTATGGTTTACAAACATGGTTTGTGAGAGAATCCCAAAAACGTACATATACCCGTAAGAAGAGAGTCCACAAAGCTCCTTCCAAAAAGTCTGTTTGTGAAGATTGTTTATACAACATCTTGTTGACTGAAAAAGTCCATACTTTTGCTTTTCAATAAAAACAAGTTTGAAGGCGTAAAGCCAAAAACTGGACGCAAATAAACAAGGAGGAATCCTAAAAAATACTCATGTAAAAGTGTACCTGATAATCCATCTAAGAACGATAAGGAATTAACTAGATAATCAGTGTCACTTTGGCAAGGAGTATACCTAAACATTTCTCACTTAGCTAGGGTTTTTGTAAGTGAGATTTCAACCTTTTGATTACTTAACACAAGTATGAGCCATTAGCTCATTAAATAAATTTTATTTATGATCGAGTCTCTTTTTCCTTTCAATTTTAGGAAGAAACCTTTTTGATGTGAGAAATTATCATAAAACTTACTGTGATCAAAGTACGAGACATAGTTTGAGTCCTTACCAGAGGATTTTTGCCTTGAGAGGGTAGATAACATGTTGATGGTTTCTTTATTACCTTTAATCATTTTCTTCAGATTATCATTAATATCATTACTTTTCATCCTTTCTTCTGGAATTTTATTCTTACTTAAGGTAACATCACCTTTTCTGTTGACAGAAGGAAAGACTTGATCTTTTCTTAGACGATGTTTATTAAGACGTCTGTTCTGCTTTTGACCATTCGAGGAACTCATTGAACTGACCTTCCTGTTAGCATACACAGGGTAAGTACAAAAACCAATTGGCTTAGACATACGAATGTCAATTACACCTTTGAGAATTAAGTCTAAGGTGTGTTGAAGTTGAACTAAAGAGTTTTTATTCAACCTAGACTTTCCCTTTTGTTTAACAGAACTCTTTGTATCAGAAGAGACATACTTTCTGCTCACAAGAATGATTAGATAGTACCATCTTATTATCATCGTTTGAAGATTTCTTCCTTCCATTTAATGTGCAACATCCTTGATTGATGGAGATTTCAGGCACATCCGTTTTAATGGGAAGGAATTCCGGTTTTACTTCTGGAGCTGTAATATTTTCAGTCGTAACAGAAGCACTTGGTACATTAGACTGCTTAGAGCATCCTTGAATAGAGAGTTCACTCAAGCGATTGTTCAATTTCCAAAGCATCCTTTTTGAGGCTAGCCTCAAGATTCATACGCGAAGAATGAGCTTCAGTATTTTCTTTGAATTTTCAGTCTCTTATTACGCCAAGAAGAACATTGACATGGTGTTTTAACCGGTTAAATCTATCATCTTGGACTCTAACAAGATTTAGAATCAAATCACTCTCTTCAGTTGTTTCCCGTTCATTTAGAGAGATAGACTCGTTTGAAGAGTAATCGAAATAACACATGTCGTAGCCTGTCTGTCTTGTTTGAACACAAGGTTCGTCTATATTTGAGATTGAAGAATCTTTATCTTTAATAGAAATAAACGAGACAAAAGTTTTATTTCTGGTGAAGCGTTTATCAGAGATACTACTCTTGTCCATAGAGTCAGATCGCTACAAACACGGACCTGTAAGGTCTTTAAACGTGTTTTCCTGCTGTGATACCAATTGAAAAAGCTGGGGTACAGCAACCACACCAAATATTTCTCTTAGCAATCTATATGGACAAAATATAATATACTTTTAAGAGAATCAATCTTTAAAACGTATATCAAAGAGTTAATATCTCAATCTCTCGATTTGATCTATACTTAAGCAAATAAAAATCTGTGAGTCTTTCTCAAATACTAGAGAGATAACTTGAACGGTACCAAAGACCAATGTTCAAGTATCAATCAATTTCAATCAACAACCAAGGTCGGATTTCCAATTGATTTATTCTAACGCACAACCTGTGATATTTCAATTATAATGATAAACAATATAATGCGAAAATAGAAATAACATAGACACCAGAATTTTGTTAACGAGGAAACCGCAAATGCAGAAAAACTCCAGGACCTAGTTCAGATTGAAGACACATTGTATTAAGCCGCTACAGACACTAGTATACTACAAACTAACTTCGGTCTGGACTGTAGTTGAACCCCAATCAATCTCACACTGATCCAAGGTACAGTTGCGCTCCTTATGTCTCTGATCCCAGCAGGATAATACGCACTTGATTCCCTTAGATGATCTCACCCACAACTAAGAGTTGCTACGAACCAAAGTCGAAGACTTTAATAAACAAATCTGTATCACACAGAAAAGTATACGGTAATAGATAAATCTGTCTCCCACAGAAATACCTACGAGTTTTGTTCCGTCTTTTGATAAATCAAGGTGAACAAGAACCAATTGATAACCCGGACTTATATTCCCGAAAGAAGAGCCTAGTATTATCAATCACCTCACAATAATCTTAATCGACGCGGTGAAAGAAGATATTGTGGAATCACAAACAATGAGACGAAGATGTTTGTGGCTACTTTTATATCTTTCCTATCTGAGATATCAATCTCAAGCCAATATTTGCGATTGTACTCGTACGATAGAAACTGCAAGATCAGATCACACAACTACGAGAAAGTAGTATCGGTATGGTTTCACAATCCCAATGAAGTCTTTAAGTTGTTAACCTTGTTTTAGGGAAGAAACCAAAGGTTAAAGGAGAATCGTCTCTAGCTTACACAACTAGTATCACACGTAAGGTGTGGAGATTAGGTTTCCCATTTGCTAGAGTCCTCCCTTATATAGTCTTTCAAATCAGGGTTTGCAATAAATGTTAGCTTGGTAACAAAGCATTCAATATTCACCGTTAGATGAAAAACTGATTAGATTCAAGGTAATATCTTTCAACCGTTAGATCGAAAACCTAGATTGTTACACACAAATGAAATGCACGTTTCTAGGTTTGTGTAACCGTACCCAAACATGTACATTTTTTGGTTCAACAATAGTTAACAAAATGGTTATCCATAAGAACACTTTCATATCAACCATATTCTTCTTCACCATAACTAGTTCAAATGACTCAAATGAACTAGTTAGAGAGTTGTTCAATTGCAAGGAAATCTTATGTAACTAAACAAGACACAATCGAAGCAAAAACGATTTGCTTCACTCGAATCGGTTTATGAACTTTATACCCAGGGTTTGCAATTAGCATCCCTTAGTTTATATAAACGTGAGCTTAGAAAGAATCGTCTTTAGATATAACCTAGCTCAAGTTTGTGGACTGGGTTCGCGGACTTAAGTTCCCGGAAGGAGTTCTCAAACTCCAGCAGATTTTCTCGGGTCGAGAACTTCCACCAGTTCGTGGACTGGGTTCGCGGACTTAGTTCACGGCTCTTGTTCGTCGATTCTTGGGAGGATGGTTTGCTTCTAACCTCTGGTAAGTCCCCAGTCATCCCTTGTTGTGTCATGACTGATAATCGGGCCATCTGGTAACTGAGTCGTCGATCCATGAGCGGATCGTTTGCTTCTACCGCCTTGATGTCTGGGTCGAAGCATGAGATCGATGGTCGAAAATTGACATTATAACCGAAAGATCAATCTCCCACTGTAGTCGCCAATTAATTAAGGGTGAAAACAGTTTCTGCTGGTTTCGGTAATTTCGTGTGATGTGGGTGATAAACAAGTCTAAACCCTAAACAATGTACTGGAAGGGAGTACTTTAGATTCAAGAGATCAATCTGTAAAAGTCCGGCCTAAACCAAGAAATGGTCATTCCAGACTTGCTTCGGTCACAAAGTGGAGGAGAAGGTTTGGTTTTGGGGAGGGAAGCGAAGAGAGTGTTGAGACCAGAATAGTTGATTCTGGAACAATAGTTGTTTTGACTTGTATCAGAAAGTGTAAGCTAACAGATGGGAAAGCTAACAGGTGATTTTTGAGTGTTGTATGCTCCTGACCAAAACTTGTAGTTCGGTGGAAATAGGTAAGACCTATTTTATAGAAGTCGAAGTGAAACGTACTCTGGTCTCGTAAGAAATGGAAAACGGATGAGTAAATGAGAGGAGGTGGTAACCGGTAACGCCTGGAATTGATGTTCCATAATGAAGGAAAATGTTTCACCATTACTCCCTGTATTTATTAACCGCCTCATCCTTATGACACTGTCTTGTAACGGGTGTAGTGCACGACGCACGTTGTAAACCGCCAAACCAATACCCCAATGAGCATCCCCCATTTTGTGACATGTGCTGATGTCTCGAGTGTTTTTGTGGAAAACATGTAACATGTTGTTGTTGTTTGGCAAGTTGAGCTTGGGAGGCTTGCCCGATCGGTGGTGACCTTCGATGGTCGAGATCTTGCATCTTGAGAGGAAGGGTAGCAGTTGATTATTGAAACCCTTCGTTTGGTACCCAGTGGCATGAAAGCATGGCTGGCATGGCTTTAATATGGCATAGTATAGGCGCGGCCAAAAGCTATGGTTTTGGCATTGTTTGGGCGTGACCAAAACTAGGGCTTGGCGCCGGGCCAAAGGTTGTCATGCGTTAGCTGGTAACCTTGGACGGATAAGATCTGCATCTTAGATGGAAAGGTGACCGTTGATTGTTGCAGGCCTTCGTTTTGGAAGCCGTAAAGGGAAGGCCGGCATGACATGGTTTAGGCGCGGCAAGGTGGCTGGCACGGCATGCCATTGACACATGTGGCATGGTCGGCATGCCTTGGCGCGGTTTAGGCGTGGCCGAAACTAGGGTTTTGGCGTTGGGACAAAGGTTACCATACGTTGGTTGGCGACCTTGGACGGCTAAGATTTCATCTTAGATTGAAAGATGGTCGTTGATTGTTGCAGGCCTTCGTTCTGGAAGCCGTAAAGGGAAGGCCGATATGGTGAGGGCTAGGCGCGGCAAGGTGGATGGCATGGCATGCCATTGGCACATGTGGCATGATCGGGATGCCTTGGTGCGGTTTAGGTGTGGCCAAAACTAGGGTTTTGGCGTTGGGCCAAAGGTTACCATGTGTTGGTTGGCGACCTTGGACGGCTAAGATTTGCATCTTAGATGGAAAGATGGTCGTTGATTATTGCAGACCTTCGTTTTGGCAGCCGTAAAGGGAAGACCGACATGACATGGTTTAGGCGCGGCAAGGTGGCTGGCACGGCATGCCATTGGGACATGTGGCATGATCGGCATGCCTTGGCGCGGTTTAGGCGTGGCCAAAACTAGGGTTTTGCCGTTGGTCCAAATGTTACCATGCATTGGTTGGCGACCTTGGACGGCTAAGATTTGCATCTTAGATGGAAAGATGGTCGTTGATTGTTGCAGGGGTTCGTTTTGGAAGCGGTAAAGGGAAGGTCGACATGATATGGTTTAGGCGCGGCAAGGTGGCTGGCACGGCATGCCATTGACACATGTGGCATGGTCGACATGCCTTGGCGCGGTTTAGGCATGGCCAAAACTAGGGTTTTTCCGTTGGGCCAAAGGTTACCATGCGTTGGTTGGCGACCTTGGACGGCTAAGATTTGCATCTTAGATGGAAAGATGGTCGTTGATTGTTGCAGGGCTTCGTTTTTTGGCAGCCGTAAAGGGAAGGCCGGCATGACATGGTTTAGGCGCGGCAAGGTGGCTGGCACGACATGCCATTGGCACATGTGGCATGGTCGGCATGCCTTGGCGCGGTTTAGGCGTGGCCAAAACTAGGGTTTTGGCGTTGGGACAAAGGTTACCATGCGTTGGTTGGCGACCTTGGACGGCTAGGATTTGCATCTTAGATGGAAAGATGGTCGTTGATTGTTGAGCCTTCGTTTTGGCAGCCATAAAGGGAAGGCCGACATGACATGGATTAGGCGCGGCAAGGTGGTTGGCATGGTTTGCCATTGGCACGGTGGTGCGGCTGGAAGGGTTAGCATACCTTGGCGCGCAGACGTGGCTGGCATGGTTTGCCATTGGCACGGTGGTGCGGTTGGCATGCCTTCGCGCGGAGATGTGGCTGGCATGGAATGCCATTGGCACAGTGGTGCGGCTGGCATGGTTGGCATGCCTTGCTGCGGAGACGTGGCTGGCATGGTTTTCCATTGGCACGGTGGTGCGGCTGGCATGGTTGGCATGCCTTGGCGCGGAGACGTGGATGGCATGGTTTCCCATTGGCACAGTGGTGCGGCTGGCATGGTTGGCATGCCTTGGCGTGGAGACGTGGTTGGCATGGTTTTCCATTGGCACGGTGGTGCGGCTGGCATGGTTGGCATGCCTTGACACGGAGACGTGGCTGGCATGGTCACGGTGGTGCGGCTGGCATGGTTGACATGCCTTGGCGCGGAGATGTGGCTGGCATGGTTTGCCATTGGCACGGTGGTGCGGCTGGCATGGTTGGCATGCCTTGGTGCGGAGACGTGGCTGGCATGGTTTTCCATTGGTACGGTGGTGCAGCTGGCATGGTTGGCATGCCTTGGCGCGGAGACGTGGCTGGCATGGTTTTCCATTGGCACGGTGGTGCGGCTGGCATGGTTGGCATGCCTTGGCGCGGAGACGTGGCTGGCATGGTTTTCCATTGGCACGGTGGTGTGGCTGGCATGGTTGGCATGCCCTGGCGCGGAGACGTGGCTGGCATGGTTTGCCATTGGCACAGTGGTGCGGCTGGCATGGTTGGCATGCCTTGGCGCGGAGATGTGGCTGACATGGTTTTTCATTGGCACGGTGGTGCGGCTTGCATGTTTGGCATGCCTCGGCGCGGAGATGTGGCTGACATGGTTTTCCATTGGCACAGAGGTGTGAGAATTAGGGTTTGGTATGTACGAAGATGATGTCGGTCAATACTAAGGGTTCTGCCGTGGAACATGACACATGTATAAAAAAAGTTACCCTGGTAATTCTTACGTAGGCATGTTGAATGATTCAATAAATGCGCTAGTGGTTGTAGTGACGTCATGTCAGATGTAAGGTTTTATGATTTAAACCCTAAGCTAAAAACCACCATCAACATTAAGTCCCCTGCTTAGCTCGGAACATGAGCATTGTTGCGAGGTAAGCATAAGATGGTGACATGCAAGGACAAAATCGAAATGGCAAGTCATGAAAAGATGGTCAGGAAGACCCGACTAACCTTTTTCTAGAGGTAAGGAGAATTCGTGATTCTTGTTTTGGCGTCCTTACGTAAATTCTACTCGTGGTGTTGCTGGCTAGACCTTGAAATGGTAGAGGCGGTTGCTGGTTGAAGTGCAGACTGTCGGATTGGTTTGGTCACGCGTCATCTTGGCTGGGCTAGGGAACGCGGAGGTGCTGGCTTAGCGAGTTGTCGATGTTGGTGCGGCTTGAGCGGAGCCGCTGGGAATGGGATCCGCGGGCGTCGGTCGGCTTGGAATGTGATCCGCAGGCGTTGGGTCGTCTTGAAATGGAGCTTCCTGCGTTGCTCGGCTTGGAGTGGAGATAGCTTCAGTTCCTTGGAAGGATAATGATTGGCTTCAGTTCCGTGGAAGGATGACGACCGGCTTCAGTTTCGTGGGATGATGGCAACTTTGTCTGAATTAGGGTTTGGCATGCCGAAACCCTAATTAGCGCCCTTTACTAGAATCGCTGTAGAATTCTCGTACGAACTAGGATTTTGACGGTCCGCCCCTCCATTCTGAACGGAAAAGAATTTCCTATCTCCCCTCTCGAGAATATTTATGTTTCGGGCTCGTTCGGAGGTGAAAACAGCTCGACAGTAAAATTCAGGAAAAATTGCGGGCCCGTGGAATGATGGCAGCTTGCTTTAGTTCTGTGGGAAGATGATGACTTGCTTTGGGAAGATAACAACTTGCTTCAGTTCCCTGGGAAGGTGACGACTGGCTTCGGGAAGATAACAACTTGCTTCAGTTCCCTGGGAAGGTGACGACTGGCTTCGGGAAGATAACAACTTGCTTCAGTTCCCTGGGAAGGTGACGACTGGATTCAGGAAGATAACAACTTGCTTCAGTTCCCTTGGAAGGTGACTGTCTTTGGGAAGGTAACAACTTGCTTCAGATTTTAGCATGTTGCAACCCTAATTAGTGCCCCTTACTAGAATCGTTGTAGAACTCTCATACGAATTCGAATTTTGACTGTCCGCCCCTCCATTCTGAACGGAAAAGAATTTTATATCTCTTTACGAGGGAATATTTAGGTTTTGAGCTCGTTCGGAAGGTGAAAACAGCTCGACAGTAAAATTCAGGAGGGATGTTGCGGGCCCGAGGTGGCATAGTCGCGCCCAGTCATCCGTTTCATGGAGCAAGAAGGAATCTTTATTTTGTTCAAACTATAGAAACTCCGTCTGCATGAAAAGAGATATTGACCTTCTTCTATTTTATGTTGCCCGTCCGGATCCGCGCCTTCATCTGCAATGTCTCTCCAATGGATTCCAAAATTTCCCGAACTTCGTCGCATTCTTGGGACGGATGGATGAAATATATGCTCGGCAACGACCATGTTAGGGCTAATATTGGAGATTGTGGTTACATTGTCGGTCAATCTTCGGCTTTAGGTTGTTCAGTGCCTGGACTTTCTGACCGTGATGATGATGTGTTGTGAATGCTTGTATGGTCGAAATCTTCCGACGTCACTGGATAAAATAGATGAGTTGGGAGACGTTCCATTGCTGATGTATTGTTATCAAAGTCTTCAAGGACTTTGTTCCAAGCGACATCCTTCGAACCATCTTCTGAATCTTGGACTATCCTATGGAATGGGATGCGGTGAGCAGTCCCCAGTTATACTTCTGTTTGATCCGATGGTCATGGCCGAATATGTGAATGTATCTTTGTGGCGTGCTTTTGGAGTCTTCGGTGCATATGTACGGCTTCATGTTGAGAAATTCTTGCATAAAACTTCGACAGTGATGACGTTGAAATTAGAAATAACCTGGTTGAAGGGAGTGAAAGAGTCCCGTGTTGGTAGTCCCCATGTGTAACATACTTTCATTGCATCGCCTTCAATCCACGTCCACGAGATTTGATGCAAGCTTATTGTACTCTTTTGTATGTGATGTCGGGATACTCAGAATATCACATGGATGAAATATTCTGGATAGCGAAGTGGTAGAAAATGATAGAGTTATGTTGTTTATCGTGGCTCCCTCTGTTTCTTCAGTAAAATGTTTCAGCTATGTCTCTGGAGTTATCTCATGAATCTTTGATGGTCGTTGGGATGGAATGCGATGAGCAGTGCCCAGTCGCGCTTTTCTTTAGTTTCTGAAGTTGTTTCCTCTAGGCAGGCTTGGGATCCTCCGCGACCTCGTAGAGTGTTGCAGACGTCTTCTAGACAGAGAGGTGATGATATTATTATGCTATACTCTTGAAGAGAAGATGGCTTTGCCGTGGCTATGACCTTTGGTTGACCGTATCTTCTGAGCTTTTACAGCGAAGGGATCCCATGTAGATTCCCAGTCCCCAAGTGTGGTTTGCATGTTTCCATCTTTTGTGGTCGGTGGGTTAACCATGATAAGGATATCACCATCGTGTGTTCGTACTTGTGATTTTGTTACTTCTTCCCCGTGCAACTAAAATATGGAGGAGTACGGGTTACCTTTACAGTGATTGTAGCCATGGTGAAGCTCTGGCTGGTATTAACAAATAGGCAACAACAGTTCTTGGCAGCAGATGCGATCAGAAGAGACTGTCCATGGAAGTAAAGGGATTGGCTGGATGCATAAGCGAGCAAACTGTCTATGACCACAAGCTTTGGTGGGACGGAACAAAAGGTGGCCACAGCTACGGAAATTGGCTGGTTGCGATCATGATCCTTGGCATGGGGAGTGTGGTGGAACGAACCTTGGTAGGAAGGAGTGGCGATTACATCACGATCCTCGGCAAGGAAGAGCAGCGACTACGACAAGATCCTTAGAAAAAAAGAGTGGCGGCTACGACACGATCCTTGGCATGAAGGACGCGTTGAAGTAGCTTCGATTCTTGGAGAGGACGTTGAAACTTATGAAGCAAAAACGCTGAAGTTTCGTCTTCTGACCCTGGAGCAGCTTATAGAGAGAACGCTGAAGCAGAGCGGCTGTTGAAGCGAACATTAAAGCGGAGCGGCTGCTGAAGCGAACGTTGAAGCGGAGATGCTGCTGGAGGACGTTGAAGCGGAGAGGATGCGTCAATCAGTATGATGTAAATCTGGACACCCTTCAAGCGAACAGTGGTTAGGAGTCCCCAGTTCCATCTATCAATCATGCTTTCCAAGAGAGGTTGGTGTTTGGGAACGACTTCTTGGCTGGAAACAGCTGCTTTCCTGATGCAGTGCGGTTGAGGGTTGCAAATATGTCTTGACGTTGCGCCTTGGGAAAATATAAAATCTCACATAAACGTTTCACCATAGACTGCACGATTTTGCGGGTGAAGTCCCCAGAAATCATGCATCTCCTGACAGGAAAAGAGCCTTTGTGAACTCAGGGGGTTGCTGATTTTCTTTGCTTCGATTTTGGAGAAGCCGCTCATGATCTTTACGTGTGATGAAATTGGATTGTTGATTCCCTTCTACTGGGCGTTCAAGTGCAACGCTGTAAGAATGCAAGCTGCTAGCGTTGGGAATATGCAAGCTGCTGTAAAGATGCAAGTTGTCAGCGCAGGAAAAGATGTAAGCTGCTGGAACTGCTGGAAGGACGTAAGCCGTCGACGCTGGGAAGATATAAGATGCCAGTGTTGAAAGGACGCAAGCTGTCAGCGCTGGGAAGATGCAAGATGTCGGAAGGACGCAAGCTTTCAGCTTTGGAAAAGATGTAAGTTGCCGGCGCTGGAAGGACGCAAGCTGTCAGCGTTGGGAAGATGCAAGATGCCGGAAGGACGCAAGCTGCCAGCGCTGTAAAAGATATAAGCTGCCGGCGCTGGAAGGACGTAAGATTTCAGCGCTAGGAAGATGCAGGCTGCCGGCGCTGGAAGGACGTAAGCTGTCAGCGCTGGGAAGATGTAAGCTTCCGGTGCTGGAAGGACGCAAGTTGTCAGCGCTGGAAAAGGTGTAAGTTGTCGGCGCTGGAAGGCTGCAAGCTGTTAGCGCTGGATCGGCTTGGAACGGGTGCTGGCTTGGCATGGACGATGGCTTGGCATGGACGCTGGCTTAGCGTGGCACGGACTTGTTCTTGCGGGCCTAGTTGCCTCTTCCCATACGTAGCTCAAATAGGAAACCCTTTCCTTATTCAAATTCCAAAAGTTCCTATGAAAGGGGTGGGCTCTCCTTTTTATCTCGTATCTTTGTTCTCACGTCCTGGTGTTAGAGGTAGCAATAAAGTGGGCAAGCATATTCTAGCTATGTATTCCAGAGTTTCTCTTTCAATTCGTTTTCTTGTTTTCTTGTATTGGTGCAAACCCTAGCCATAGGTATGCTTTCCATAAATCTGTAGAAATATTGTTCTTCTGAACTGGTGTAAACCCTAGCCGTGGGCATGCCTTTCATAAACTTGTAGAAATACTTCATCATAAACAATTCCTCTTCGAATATCACCGTAGTAACGTCGGCTACCTCATGAATAGTGACGTGACGGGTAATCATCATTATGCAAAGTAGACACGTACGGGTAGGTGACTGTTTTTTTTTTTTGTTGAAAGGCAAACAAAGCACTTGGTTTATGGTTTGATTTGAATTAGTATATAATTGTTATCTATGAGGGTTTTGGATTATTTTTTTGGAATGAATTGTTTTAGAATGATGATGTTTTTTGGTTAAGATTGCAAGTGACACAAACATCCCAGGAAAGCCATGGAATCGTGAGCGTTGCGTGTCAGTAGAGGGTATGGGATGAAACATAATATAACTATCGGTTTTATTATTCCCGTTAAAACTTGAAGTAGTAAACCATGTATTTTGTCTAGGCAATACTTACTCGGTTTTTCGGACCACCTAACTAAAAATGAATCTTCTGGGTGTAAATCCGAGTTTTGTGGGAAGCACCGCTGCGATTGTAAAAAGTCCCCAGTCGTTACTGAGTTACCTAATAACCGAGTCGTCGATTATTGGGAGGATGGTTTGCTTCTAACCTCTGGTAAGTCCCCAGTCATCCCTTGTTGTGTCATGACTGATAATCGGGCCATCTGGTAACTGAGTCGTCGATCCATGAGCGGATCGTTTGCTTCTACCGCCTTGATGTCTGGGTCGAAGCATGAGATCGATGGTCGAAAATTGACATTATAACCGAAAGATCAATCTCCCACTGTAGTCGCCAATTAATTAAGGGTGAAAACAGTTTCTGCTGGTTTCGGTAATTTCGTGTGATGTGGGTGATAAACAAGTCTAAACCCTAAAAAATGTACTGCAAGGGAGTACTTTAGATTCGAGAGATCAATCTGTACAAGTCCGGCGTAAACCAAGAAATGGTCGTTCCAGACTTTCTTCGGTCACAAAGTGGAGGAGAAGGGTTAGTTTTGGGGAGGGAAGCAAAGAGAGTGTTGAGACCAGAATAGTTGATTCTGGAAGAGTATTTGTTTTGACTTGTATCAGAAAGCGTAAGCTAACATATGGGAAAGCTAATAGGTGATTTCTGAGTGTTGTATGTTCCTGACCAAAACTTGTTGTTCGGTGGAAATAGGTAAGACCTATTTATACAAGTCGAAGTGAAACGTATAAGAAATGGAAAACGGATGAGTAAACGGGAGGAGGTGGTAACCGGTAACGCCTAGAATTGATGTTCCATAATGAAGGAAGACGTTTCACCATTACTCCATGTATTTAATAACCGCCTCATCCTTATGACACTGTCTTGTAACGGGCGTAGTGTAAGCCACACGCTGTAAACCACCAAACCAATACCCCAATGAGCATCCCCCAGTTTGTGACATGTATTGATGTCTCGAGTGTTTTTGTGGAAAACATGTAGCATGTTGTTGTTGTTTGGCAAGTTGAGCTTTGGAGACTTGCCGGCTCGGTGGTGACCTTCGATGGTCGAGATCTTGCATCTTGAGAGGAAGGGTAGCCGTTGATTATTGCAACCCTTCGTTTGGTAGCCAGTGGCATGAAATCATGGTCGGCATGGCTTTAATATGGCATAGTTTAGGCGCGGCCAAAAGCTAGGGTTTTGGCATTGTTTGGGCGTGACGAAAACTAGGGCTTGGCGTCGGGCCAAAGGTTGTCATGCGTTAGCTGGTAACCTTGGAAGGCTAAGATCTACATTTTAGATGAAAAGGTGACCGTTGATTGTTGCAGGTCTTCGTTTTGGCAGCCGTAAAGGGAAGGCCGGCATGACATGGATCAGGCGCGGCAAGGTGGCTGGAACGGCATGCCATTGGCACATGTGGAATGGTCGACATGCCTTGGCGCGGTTTAGGCGTGGCCGAAACTAGGGTTTTGGCGTTGAGCCAAAGGTTACCATGCGTTGGTTGGCGCCCTTGGACGGCTAAGATTTTCATCTTAGATGGAAAGATGGCCGTTGATTGTTGCCTTCGTTCTGGCTTCCGTAAAGGGAAGGCCTGCATGGTATGGGTTAGGCGCGGCAAGGTGGCTGGCACGGCATGCCTTGACGCAGTTTAGGTGTGGCCAAAACTAGGGTTTTGGCGTTGAGCCAAAGGTTACCATGCGTTGGTTGGCGACCTTGGACGGCTAAGATTTGTATCTTAGATGGAAAGATGGTCGTTGATTGTTGCAGGCCTTCGTTTTGGCAGCCGTAAAGAGAAGGACGTCATGCCATGGTTTAGGCGCGGCAAGGTGGCTGGCATGGTGGTGCGGCTGGCATGGTTTGCATGCCTTGGCGCGGAGACATGGCTGGCATGGTTTTCCATTGGAACGATGGTGCGGTTGGCATGGTTGGCATGCCTTGGCGCGGAGATGTGGCTGGCATGGCATGCCATTGGCACAGTGGTGCGTTTGGCATGGTTGGCATGCCTTGGCGCGGAAACGTGGCTGGAATGGTTTTCCATTGGTACGGTGGTGCGGCTGGCATGGTTGGTATTCATTGGCGCGGAGACGTGGCTGGCATGGTTTTCCATTGGCACGGTGGTGCGGCTGGCATGGTTGGCATGCCTTGGCGCGGAGACGTGGCTGGCATGGTTTGTCATTGGCACGGGGGTGTGAGAATTAGGGTTTGGTATGTACGAAGATGATGTCGGTCAATACTAAGGGTTCTGCCGTGGAACATGATACATGTATAAAAAAAGGTACCCTGGTAATTCTTACGTAGGCATGTTGAATGATTCAATAAATGCGCTAGTGGTTGTAGTGACGTCATGTCAGATGTAAGGTTTTACGATTTTAACCCTAAGCTAAAAACCACCATCAATAACGACTTAAAGATTTCATTGGGATTGTGAAGCCAGGCCGATACTACTTTCTCGTAGTTATGTGATCCGATCTTGTTGTTTCTATCGTACGAGTACAATCGCAAAGATTGTCTTGAGATTGATATCTCCGATAGGCAAGATATAAAAGTAGTCACAAACATCTTCATCTCATCGTTTGTGATTCCACAATATCTTCTTTCACCGCGTCGATTAAGATTATTGTGAGGTGATTGATAATACTAGGTTGTTCTTCGGGAATATAAGTATGGGTTATAAATTGGTTCTTGTTCACCTTGATTTATCAAAAGACGTAACAAAAACTCGTAGGTATTTCCGTGGAAGACGGATTTATCTATTACCGTAGACTTTTCTGTGTGATACAGATTTGTTTATTAAAGTCTTCAACTTTGGGTCGTAGAAACTCTTAGTTGTGGGTGAGATCAGCTGCTGGGATCAGAGACGTAAGGAGCGCAACTGTACTTGGATCATTGTGAGATTGATTGGGGTTCAACTACAGTCCAGACCGAAGTTAGTTTGTAGTAGGCTAGTGTCTGTAGCGGCTTAATATAGTGTGTGTTCAATCTGGACTAAGTCCCGAGGTTTTTCTACATTTGAGGTTTCCTCGTTAACAAAATTCTGGTGTCTGTGTTATTTCTATTTCGCATTATATTTTTTTATATAATTGAAATATCACAGGTTGTGCGTTAGTTCAATCAATTAGAATATCCGACCTTTGGTTGTTGATTTAAATTGATTGACACTTGGATATTGGTCTTTTGGTACCATCCAAGTTATCTCTCTAGTATTTGATAAAGACTCGCAGATTTCTATTTGCTTGAGTATAGATCAAATCGAGAGATTGAGATATTAACTCCTTTGATATACTTTTATCTAGATTGAGTCTGACTGTCTAGTTGATTCTCTAGAAAGTATATTGGAGTTAGTCCATACAGATTTTTAAGCGAAATATTGGGTGTGGTTGTTGTACCCACGCTTTTTCAGTTATTGTTTCCACGTCCTTCTCATGTCGGCTACTGCTCTAAGTGACCGGAAGTGACTGAGTTTAGCAAGGGAGCACGAAGATATTTCAATTTCTTCTACAAGATGGTCTAATGAAGAAGAAGAAGAAGTGTAACAATGAAATCTGGGAATTTAAAATCATAGCCGACATTGGATGGAAATACACGAGCATGCCGGAAATTCTTCCGGAATTTATATTTCATAACAAACAATGTTGGCTGTTATAATATTGGATTCATAGAATTCAGTTTTGTTGCGAACTCACTGCCGGTATTGATGTGGATTGCAAAAAAATATCTAGCCGCCATTAAATGGAAAAACACCAACATGCCAGCAACTTTTTCGGCATTGATATTTCATAAAAAACATTGTTGACTGTTATTATCTTCCTCATTCACATATCTTGCAATCATACCCATTCCACCAACACCAGATAACTCCATTACTAGCAACTTTCTTCTCCTCTTCGGTTTAGAAAAAAGACACCTACGAAGTATTCGAATCAAACTCTTTTTATTTTCACCGATAAAAAAAAAACTCTTTTTATTTTCTATTAATACAATCCCGCAGAGGAATTTGTATCTTTCTCGGAGATACATTCAGAGTTTGTTTGATACAGGTTTGGTGTCTCACGTGTCTAATTCACATGATGGCATGTCCTTTTATTGATTATCCACATTTGTAGGTTTCTCATTCATACACAAACAAGATAGTTACCCGTGCTACACAGCGGGTGATACCTTTTTGTTTTGCTGCGCTCTTTTTCAGTTAGGCTACGTCAACTATGAATTGCCGATATCCATTTATTCTCAAAACGTGAGACCCACCGACCATTAAAGTTTACAGACAAAGAGTTTTCCGGCATAACGTGTTCACCTATAGTGATAGAGAAATAGCACTGACCATTGACTTGGTCAAAGTGTTTGAGGAATGGCAATACAAATTTGTGTTTGCAAATTCATGTATTTGTTCTGAAACCATGCTTGTAGTTTCAACTAGTTATGAAAAAAGAATCAGAAAAGTTTTGGCATATTCTAATTGGTTTTGAAAACCCTTGGTTCCAAAACCATCTTCTGGAAAAAATAGCATGTTGTATTTTAGGAATAATTTTATGATTTTGATTCTATGCTAAGATAATTTATTGATAGGTGAAAACAATTTGCTGGTTTTTTAGGAAAAGTGGAGGGATGTGTAACAGCAGGATCCTCAATTGAGCAAATTGCCTAAACCTTTAACAGATGAACTACACGGGAGTGCTTTCAGTTTGAGAGATCAATCTGCAAGACTCCATCCTAAATCAATACAATGGTCGTTCCAGAGTCAATTCGGTCACAAAGAGGGATGAGGGTCTATCTGTAGGAGAAAAACTAAGAATTGTGTGAAACTAATGATGATTCAAGGATTGTGGATGTGTTAGAGACTTCTGCAAGTTTGATGAACCGTCAGTGAATTCTGGTCATATTGATTGAGTTTTTGTTAGAGCATAGCTCGGTTGAACCACCAAGCGTTGGTATGTCAAGTTTGGTTGTCATATTTTAGTATCAAAACTCATCTAGAGTCGCTTGATTAAATACTAGAGTCAACTTCGTTTAGTTTAGACTAGGAAGTCTAAGAATGTTCAGACATACAAATATTACTCTGAAGACCTGAAGAATGTGAAGAAGTAACAACTACAACGAAGACATCATCCTTCCACTTGAGGTTAATAATATTGACTTGATCTTGTTTCCAGTCCTAACATATCTTTCAAGTCGTGCTATATTAAAACATAACATGTGAAGATGTATATATTATATATAATACTCTAATGGTGAGACTTGGTCATAATAGTATGATCAAAGTGTCAAGGAAAACATATTACGTAATATGAACGCTTATCTTTTGAAACTTCGTAAATACGGCATCGACATAATCTATTGTATATATTTATTTGATTGTGTGTGCATTATATTGGAATGATTTCACCATAAGAAACAATGTTTTATAACATTTCTTTAAAAAAAAGTACATTTATGAATTTTTTTCATAACCCAAAGAAAATCATGATATTTCTTGCTATTCTTTGAATATCTTTTGGATGACAATGGAAGATGACTTTGGTAGAACCCATCTTAACTTGTTGATATTTATGGTATAACCGGTCATAACCTATATAATATAGTTTGTTGTAGCCGGTCATGAGCTTCATTGTAAATCAAGGTATAACCGATCACAAGCTATATTGGAATGCAAGTTGTAACTAGTCATAAGTTACTTTGGGAACCAAGGTATAACCGGTCACAAGATAAATTGGGAAGTTAGTGTAATCGATCACAAGCTACCTTTGGGAAACAAGTTGTAACCGATCAAAAGCTAACTCGGGAAGCAAGGTGTAACCGATTGCGGACTGTATTGGAAATCATGTTATAACCGGTCACAACATATTTTATAGTGATGCTTTAATCGGTTCCATGTACAAAACCAATAACCATGGTTCACATATTTGTTCATGGTGTGTATGAATTAGGGTTTTGGGTTTGTCAAGTTGAGAAACTTTCAGAGGTCGATATATTTGAACATGTACATAACTCTTATTGTTTATTGTTCAAATATATTCCTTGATACTCAAGGTGATCCCTGGTATGAAAAAGTGAAAATCATTTAATTATGATTTTCATTGTATATGTTTTAATTACCATCATTTAAAACATATTCTCTGGAATGTATTATTAGTTAATGTGCTAGACTAATAATAAAAGGTTTTTTCATGAGAGTTTTCGAAAATATTGGTTAACATTAATTGGGAATAGGAAAACCGAATTTAGGTACTTTAATGGATATATTGAGAATATTTTTGGTTTTGGAATTTCCTTGTTGTCCAAACAACCTTGGTCTATAAATACTTGAGGTTGCATTTCTTGCAAATCATCCTAAGAGCCAGGAAAACTTCATTTCTTGTAGTTTCTGGTGGAGCCGTCTATTCAGAGAGGAAAGTACCCTAATTAGGCGAAATCTCTTACGACCGCTCGTTTAAAGACTTATGTGGGATCAAGAAGCTCTACGAGTACCGTTGGTGGGAAACTAGATAATTGCAGTGTTATTAGTTTTCGATTATTGATTTGATTGACTAACGGTTGTTGAAACTTTGATTGCACCTAGTTTGTTTATTCTTGAGAATCTTCTCTTCTGACATAAGATTCATTCAGACTAGATCAAACTATCGACGGGATCTTTAGAACCATCTTCGGATCTGAAGACATCTTGTGATAACTTATTGTTAACAGACTCCATTCTGTGCGTGATTGATCACAAGAGGATTCAAGTGTTGTTGTGTAGGTATTTGAAGGTAATGGAATATTTGAAGACGAAAAAGAATTCTTATTAGTTTTTGTATCTTGTGGATTTAACGCACAAACCTTGATCGGATGGGATCCAACTAGAATCGGTTTATCTTTGATAGACTTGATTGATTAGTTGTGTGAGATCGGAATCGCTTTATTGTTTCTCTTTGAGATCTATATTAATTGATTGCGAATCTAGAACTTGACTATTTCGGTAATCAATATTTAGATTGATTTAACCAGACAAAGAAGTTTATTAGATTAAACATAATAGCCTTTGTCAACAACTCAAAAATATCTTTAGCAAGATTGTTTTAGAGTGGTTACCAAACAGATTCTTCCTTTGCTGTTTGGAATACGATCCAAAGGACTTGCTATTCACGTGTGTGACTCTAGAAGTCGAAGGCGCGGGGAAACTGAGGGAACTAAGTATCTAGGGGTAGTCTGATTGGTCTCAACTATACGAAGTTGGTGTTAGATTTTGTATAGCGGCTTAATTATGAGATTATTCAAAACTGGACTAGGTCTGCATTTGCAGCTTCCTCGTTAACAAAATCTTGATATGTCTTTTACTTTGTTTTTCACATTATAATTGTTACTATAATTAAGTAAAATACATAAGTACGTTAACTCCGTAATACTTGATGATTGATCCTATAAAGTTTCGATTATTTTTGAACCTATTATCAAGTACACACCTTGTTGTCGTATTAGATTTTGTATAACGGCTTAATCCTGAAAGTATTCAATTCTAGACAAGGTCCCGGGGGTTTTCCGCATTTGCGGTTTCCTTGTTAACAAAATCTTGATGTGTCTTTTACTTTTCTATTTCCGCAATTATAATTGTTTTATTATAATTAGAAGTAAAATACACAAACGTCAATTCATATTTACTTGATAGTAATCCTATTGTGTTTGGTTAAGTCCGAACCTTTTATCAAGTAAACATACTTCATTGTTGTATTGTCTCGATCTTGTATCCATAGTCAATCACACAAGTGATTTTTTTGTTGTATTGTCTCGATCTCGTATCCATAGGCGATCACACAAAGTATGAACCGAATTTGTTGTGTTGTCTCGACTCAGTCTATAGACGATCACATTTGGTAGAGGACTTATAGGTGGATAATTAAAAGATTTTGGTGTATTTGGGTACCCTCGTCTTTTCAGTTTTGTTCAGTAGTGTTCGACCAAGATACATTGAATTGAGTTAAGTTTTTTATATCATAGGTTTATAAAACTATTTATATTATATTGCAGAAGTAGTTAACACATTGATCTACATTTAGTGTGGAGGTTGCAGAGAAGTGTGAAAAGACGAGGGTACCCAAACATACCTCAATCCAAAACTTTTCCACCTATAAGTACTTTTTTTCGAAAGTGATTCTCTATAGACCGAGTCGATACAATACAACTAATAGGTTCACACTTCACGTGATCGTCTATGGATACGAGATCGAGACAATACGACAATGGGATAACTCGCGTGATTGACTATGGATACAAGATCGAGACAATACAACAACGAAGTATGTTTACTTGATAAATGGTTCGGACTTAACCAAACACAATAGGATTACTATCAAGTAAATATGAACTAATGTTTGTGTAATTTACTTTAAATTATAATAACAACAATTATAATTGCGGAAAATAAAAGTAAATTACACAACAAGATTTTGTTAGCGAGGAACCGTAAATGAAGAAAAACCTCGTGACCTTGTCCATGATTAAATACTCTCAGGATTAAGCTGCTATACAAAATCAAACCAACTTCGTATAGTTGAGACCAAGCAACTAAACCTATAGTTCACCTAGTTCCGTTTGTATTCCCACGCCTCCAACTTGTAGTAAGTCAGGTACTTGGAACAATTCCTTTAGTTTGTACTCCAAACATTAATGAAACAACAAATCTGTTCGGTACAACTCTTTTCAACCAAGTGATATGAGTTCGAAAAAAGGCCCTTCCATTTATCTCAATAAACTCCTTTGCCAGGTCCTTAGATCTATCTTATCAACAACTACCAAAGTAATTGTCAAGATTTTGCAATCAATACTTTTAATCACAAAGAATTGTATTGATGACGATCTACTCAACTAATCAATCAAATCTACCACAAGGATAAACCGATTATAGCTGGATCCTCTTTACCCGAAACAAGTATTGTGCATACCGAAGATTATGAACCCAAATCAGAAATCTTCTTCGTCTCCAAATCTTCTTAGATCTTCAATAAACACCTGCACACAATCAACTTGAATCTCTTGTGATCAATCACACACATAACGGAGTTTGTTAACAACGGATTATCACAAGACGTCATTAGATCTACAAACAGTCTAAAGATCCCCGTCGAAACTTTGATCTAGTTTGAGTGAATCTTATATCATAAGAGAATATTCTCAAGCATAAACAAACCAGATGCAATCAAATTTCAACAACTGTTAGTCAATCAAATCAATTGAAAACAAAAGATAAACACCAACGTTACTAATAGAGCTTTTCAATCCCAAAAAATTCTTTAAACCGAGCGGCCGTAAGAGATTTCGCCTAATTAGGTTACTTTCCTCTCCGAATAGGCGGCTCCACCAGTAACAACACAACTAGGTAGTTTTGCTGGATCCGCGGATTAGTTTGCTCGAAATGCAAACTTTGATATTTATAAACCAAGGAAGTTTGGACACCAAGGAATTTCCAAAACCGAAAATATTCTCAAGATATGCAATATATTCCAAATTCGGTTTCCATAATTCCTGGAAATGCGTTGTCCAAATATTGACAGAAATCTCTTAGAAAATCTCCAATTAGTAAATGCACATTACTAATTTTTATTTTTCCAAATATAAAATTAAAAACCTTAATTAAAAGATTCTCAATTTATTTTCGATCTGGGATTCTACTTTAGCTATTAAGGAATACCTTTGAACAATAAAAGATAAGTGTTACTGCAAATGTTCAAAGTATGTCGACATCTTTACTTTGTAAGTCCTTTTTCATACTTACAATCTTGGAATCGATTCGCCATACTTCCAAACAAGTTTATAATTGGTTCATCTGACTTCCAAGAACTATATGATTGATTATCCTATCAAATCACCAAACATGGGTTTCACGGTTCTACCAAAACAAGTTTCGGTTCTACCTCCATGTGGGTACTAGAATTAGTCACGCTAGTTACCAAAACTTGGTTGACTAGGTACTAGGATCGGTTCCCACATATATATGGTATCTAACTTGTATTTCTTGCACATGTCCATATGATCGGTTCCCAATATCTAAAAACGTGTTGCACATGTTCATAGGATCGGTTCCCAATATCTAGAAACTTGATGCACCTCTTACAGGGATCGATTCCCCTCTTGTGATCGGTTGCACCTCTTACTAGGATCAGTTCCTTTTTTCCTAGAGTTGGTCATACCAATAACACTAAATCGATCATACCATTTCAGGTGATTACTTAAGATCAATTTCACTAATAAAAGTCATACCAATAAAAAATTCAGGCCTTGTGAATAGTTTTACCAAGAATATAAGCAAGTCATGAGCGGTTATACCAAATACACATATTGGTAGTTCAAAAGATATACAATGAATAACAATACCAATAAGCCTAACGATTTCCCTTTCGATTCACAAAACAAGTTCATGAATTTACTTCCTTTAAACGAATGTAAAACATTGTTTCCTAGGATGAAATCTTCATCTCATACCCATACATAATCACAATAGCATTCAAACGATTATGTCGATGTATTATATACGAAGTTCAAAAGATAGGCATTATACTTCGTATTGTATTCCTTAATACTTCGTCTAACTAGAGTATAATCATTCAAAGCTTCGCAGTTATGTTTCCAATATGCACGACTTGAAAGATACGTCGGAGAATGAAACAGTTCAAGTCAAATATTACTAACCTCAAGTGGAAGGATGATGTCGTCATTGTAGCTCCGTACTTCTTCACATTCTTCAAGCCTTCATGTAATACTCGTAATGTCTCATATTCCTAATACTTTCAAGATAACCTATACGAAGTTGACTCTAGTATATAATCAAGGGACTCTTTAAATGAGTTTTGATTCACTAAAATATGACTACCAAGCTTGACATACCAACGCTTGGTGGGTTCAGCCGATCTATGATCTAACAATCTCCCCCTTTGTCAATTTTAGTGACAAAACTCTTACATCATATGGATAAACAAATTGTAAGAATTCATTACACATACTCTTGATTCCCAAATTCAACAACACAATAACTTGTATACATTCAATCCATAAATGCCATTGTTGACATTATAATAACAAATGTAATACTCCCCCTAAAGGTAAGATATGTAGATTTTCAATCTGCACGTCTTTGTTATTTCCATTATCATATGATATGCTACTCCCCCTTAGTCTATGCTTTACTCTTTCGTTAGATATAACTTTTAAGCACCATTGTCCTTTCCCTTAGTGATATCAATCAATATAAATCAATACCAATATCACTTGTTTACTCCATATATTTCTCCCCATTTTTGTCACAAAACGACAAAGGTACGACCAAACAAAAGACAAACCGAAAGGATCTTACAAATCTCACAAGACTTGCAACCTATAAGAGTTAAGCACGAGGGTTCCACACACCATTTTTGATAGCCAATATCAACACCGAAACTACAAAGTAATATTTTGTTTTGATATGTTACCAAGGAAACAATTTCCCGAAGCAATTTTCCCTAATAGTTTAGCAAACCCAAAATTGACTAAGTTTTGATGTGTTTTCAAGTTGTTGTAGTAATAAATAATAGAGTTCGTTCAAGACTTGTGAAGGTTGTGCTTTTAGATTTAAATTTTAAAACTAAAGAAAATAAAGCAAATTAAAACTGATTATATTAGAGAGACCGGGGTTCAGGATTACACCATTCACCAAAATTCATGTAATTTAATGTTAATTTTTATCATGCAATTCTATACAATATAACTCCAATCAAAAGAAATTGTGATTCTAATCATTGCCTAAATTAGATTTTCAAAACATCAATTGTTAATCGCAAGAATGAAGTATCAAAAGCCCTAAACTAAGCATACTTCATCAAGAGAAAACACAACTAATTAACAAAAATCATTACTCAATTTTCATTCGGTGCAAATAATCATAAAAGAATTGCATAAATAAATTCAAATAAATTTCACCACATAACTTTTGGAAGAATGGCTTCCTCCATCGCCCCAGAAGATTGGTTTTAGCTCATCATGTTGGAAACACACTCAAAATATGTATTCATGGCTCAAAAAGTGTTTACAAGAAGAGAAAATAGTGAAACAGGAAATATGCAACAGCACATGCGCGTTGCAGAAGAGGATGAAGAAACTGTTATAATGAAGATAAATGTTGCAAACCAGTTGAAGAAACTGTGACAAGCATTTGAAGAAACTGTTGCGACAGATGAAGAAACCGTAGATGTTTCCCTGTTCTTCACGAGCAACAGCAACAGAGTTATGAAAACTCTTGATTCACGCTTCCTGAGCTCTCCTCTCGACCCCAAACTCTCCCTTCGCCTTCTATGTGATCCTAGGAACCTATTTATACATCATTGCGACATTGAATCTCCCAAAATATCTTTATTTAATCCCATTATTTCTTTTATTCTCGAAAATATATTGTTTCCAAAAATCGTTTTCCTACGCGTCTGCAGCTGTATTTCTTTCCTTCTATACCTTCTTCCCGCTCCAGAATATCGATCAACTCTTCCAAACACGTGCAGTACACGTTTAAATTCCTCACAACTCGTGCAAGCTCATGTTTTTCCTCCAACTCCCTGTTTGGATTAAACCAAGTTATCCAGCCAAATTTGATCGAAACAAACACCCATACTAGCTCTGTTAGGACATATCACAACTACCCATGAAGTTTCAGCGATTGAATCACACAAAAATTCCTCCAAACATTCGATCGAAATTCTTCCAGTGAAGTGAAATGTTTTCCCGCCAAAATTGGTTTTGAATTTGAGAAGAAGATGTCCTCCCCCTAATCCTGTACGGGTTTCCCTTTAGCACTTGCCTTATGGGGTGCAAATAGTAATTTTTGGGCGTAAATAGTAATTTTTCTGGGGATTCTCGAGCACTAACAATACATACAATTGAGACATATTAGACACATAAATGTGTCTATCAACACCCCCAAACTTATTATTTACTAGTCCTTGAGAAAATCAAAACTACAAAATAAAAATGACTACACTTAGCACGTGCAACAAGCCGTTAAACTGCAATGGCCCTAGCGGCGGAGTGTTGTCTCCGGAGGGTTTACCAGAGGTGTACCCACAAAACCTTTACTCCAGACCCTAGCTATCTATGCAGAACCTTGGAAGGCACTAAAGAATCTCCTTGGTTGGCATACTTATTGACTACAGGAGGAAGTACCCTGATGTGAAATTCCAATTGTTGTACACGAGTTTGCACTCAAGCATACTAAAATTCATATGAAGTGACAGAGCTCTACTCAGATAGTCGCACTATGGACATCAATATCCGGAGTCAAAACTAATCACATGGATAGATCAAGAAGATGGATATAGAAAAACATAGATGGTTTTGATGTTTACTAGGTGAACGGTGTTTCTCATATCTGTCTGAAGGCCTCCGCCAAAATGAACCTATCCTAATGGACTGAGATACCGGTCTGACTAATATCAGCACACTGGCATATACAAGGGTACCAGTGGTCGATAATCCTAACTCTAGGTCAACACAACTGGCATATACAAGGGTTCCAGTGGTCGACTTTATTGAATTTATTCCAGTTGGTCTAATGGTCTGGTCCTTTTTCTTTTTCTTTTTCTTTCTTTTTTTTTTTTTTTTTTTTTTTTTTTTTTTGTATCTCAATCACTCTAATTCACCCTAGCATTGGTAACAACTTGAATCGTGAGCTCCACCTAATCACTTAGAGAAACATAGTTTAAAAACAAAAAAAAAAATAAAAACAAAGTGAAAAGGACTCAACGAGATATGGTGAAACTATCATGTTTTTCTAACACCTGAGCTCTGTGCTTTTATGAATAGACTCTTTAGATGTTGCCATCTAGTCAGATTGGTTCCTCAACTCCTATAACCAAAATGCTTCCATCCACTTAGATTGGTTAGTGCCATCCTTAATAGGCATAAATTTCTAGGCTCTGGAGTTTATTTATTGCAACTAAAAGCTAACAAAAAGTTTCTTCCCACCCCCAAACTTAAATCTAACATTGTCCTCAATGTTTCTAATGAAAGAGCAATACCAAACAGTAAAGTAACATGAGGAATTAGTAAAGAGAGAAGTCGGAAAGATAGTACCTGGGTGAAGAGAGAAATCAAAAACTAATATACAACAACATACAATCGCCTCGATGGTCAATCAAGGGTAAACAGGGTCCTCCAGAGGGACCTCCTCAATATCATCTGTAGGAAAGGGCTCTAAAAAGGGTTTCAATCTCTGACCGTTAACCTTTGAAGAACTACTACCATCCGGTGTCTCGATCTCAACAGCTCCATGAGGAAAGACAGTGCGAACAATAAAAGGACCCGTCCACCGAGAACGTAACTTCCCAGGGAAAGATGCAAGCGGGTATCATACAGAAGAACTTTTTGACCTGGAGAAAATGACTTTCTTAAGATATTTCTATCATGCACAAGTTTCATTTTGTTCTTATACTCCTTAGCACTATCGTATGCATCTCTACGAATCTCTTCCAACTCATTGAGCTGGAGTTTCCTATGGGCTCCTGCCTTGTCAAGTGAAAAATTTAGCTGCTTAACAGCCCAATAAGCTCTATGTTCTAACTCAACAGGTAAGTGACATGCCTTGCCATACACAAGTCGATAAGGTGACATTCCAATGGGGTCTTAAACGCAGTCGGTAAGCCCATAAGGCATCAGTAAGCCTAGACGACCAGTCTTTCCGATTAGGATTAACTGTTTTCTCTAATATACGTTTTATCTCCCTATTGGAAACTTCTACCTGACCACTAGTCTGTGGATGATACGGGGTAGCTACCTTATGTGTAATACCATATTTCTTCATCAAAAGCCTAAAAGGTCCATTACAAAAGTGCGACCCTCCATCACTAATTATAGCTCGCGGTGTACCAAAACGTGTAAGTATATTATTTTTCAAGAACTCAATCACAACCCTATGGTCATTGGTTTTACACGCAGCCGCCTCAATCCACTTAGAGACATAGTCTACAGCGACAAGGATGTATAAGTTACCAAAAGAATTAGGAAACGGACCCATAAAGTCAATACCCCACACATCAAAGACCTCCACAACTAAAATAGGGTTCAAGGGCATCATGTTCCTACGGGAAATGGTTCCTAATTTCTGGCAACGTTCACAAGTCACACAGTAACTGTGGGAGTCTTTAAACAACGAAGGCCAATAGAATCCACACTGCAATATCTTAGCAGCAGTTTTCTAGCACTAAAGTGACCCCCACAAGCATGATCATGACAAAAGGAAATAATACTGGACTGGTCACTCTCAGGTATACATCTCCTAATAATCTGGTCTGGACAATACTTAAACAAATAAGGATCATCCCAAAAGAAGTGCTTAACCTCAGCTAAAAACCTAGAACGATCTTGTTTACCCCAATGTTGGGGCATTCGACCAGTAACAAGATAGTTCACTATATTCGCATACCAAGGTAATTGGGTAACAAAGAACAATTGTTCATCAGGAAAGCTATCCCTTATAGGAAGGGAATCATCAGGGGAACTAACAACTAGCCTAGACAAGTGGTCTGCTACAACATTTTCGGCACCCTTTTTGTCTCTAATGTCTGGAGAAAACTCTTGCAACAAAAGGATCCACCTAATCAATCTAGGTTTTGTATCCTTCTTAGACAAAAGATATTTCAAAGCAGCATGATCAGTATATATGATGATCTTAGAACCTAAGAGATAGGGTCTAAACTTGTCTAAGGCAAACACAATGGCTAACAGTTCCTTCTCAGTAGTGGTATAGTTCAACTGGGCATCATTCAGAGTTTTGCTAGCATAGTAAATCACATGAAGTAATTTGTTTTCTCGCTGACCTAGCACAACACCAATAGCATAATCTGAAGCATCACACATGATCTCAAAGGGTAGGTTCCAGTTGGGTGCCTGGACTATGGGGGCGGTAGTGAGTAAATTCTTAAGCTTCTCAAAAGCCTCTAAACAAGCATCATCAAAGACAAACTTAACATTTTGCAAGCAAATTGCAAAGAGGTCTAGAAATTAGCTAAAATCCTTAATGAATCGACGATAAAAACCTGCATGCCCTAAGAATGACCTAATATCTCTTACGGTTTTTGGGACCTGTAAAGTTTAATAAGGTCAACTTTGGCTTTATCTACCTCTATACCCTTAGAAGATACGATATGCCCTAAAACAATTCCTGAACGAACCATGAAGTGACATTTCTCCCAATTAAGCACTAAATTTTCCTTACACCTAGTCAACACTAGTGACAAATGATGCAAGCACTCATCGAAAGACGAACCAAACACTGAAAAATCATCCATAAAGACCTCTAAGAACCGTTCTACCATGTCAGAAAATATGCTCATCATGCAACGCTGAAAAGTCGCAGGGGCATTACAAAGCCCGAAAGGCATGCGTCTATACGCAAAGGTACCAAAGGGACAGGTAAAAGTGGTTTTCTCCTGGTCTTCTGGGGCAATAACGATCTGATTATATCCAGAATAGCCATCTAAAAAGCAGTAGTGACTATGTCCAGCTAATCTCTCTAGCATCTGGTCGATGAAGGGAAGGGGAAAGTGGTCCTTCCTAGTGACCTTGTTCAATTTCCTATAGTCAATACAAACACGCCAACCCGTGGTCACTCGGGTCGGGATTAACTCATTGTTATCATTCTGGACTACAGTAATACCGGATTTCTTGGGAACAACCTGAACGGGGCTGACCCACTTACTGTCTGAAATGGGGTAGATAATGCCTGCATCTAACAACTTAAGGACCTCGTTTCGAACTACCTCTTTCATATTAGGGTTTAGTCGACGTTGCATCTCCCTAGAAGGTTTGGTATCACTCTCTAAATAGATCTGATGCATACAAACAGTGGGACTTATACCCTTAATGTCAGCTATGGTCCACCCTAAAGCTTCCTTGTTGTTTTGAAGGACGGTTACTAGCCTACTTTCCTGGTCACTATCCAAGACGGAAGAAATAATCACAGGTAAAGTCTCAGACGGGCCTAAAAACCTATATTTCAGGGAATCTGGCAATGGTTTTAGGTCCAACTTAGGAGGCTCTTCTAACGAAGGAACTAGGGTAGACTCAGAAACTGGTAGTGGTTCGACTTTAGGTTTCCATCCATTACTAGTATCTAACAAAGGGGTTGAATCTAACAAAGCATTCACCTCATTAATCACATTATCATCATCAAAATCAATCCCAAAGTGAGCTAGGCATTTCTCTAATGGATCTTATAACAAAGTGTTTGGTAATGACTCCTCGACTAATGTTCCTATCATGTTCACCTCTTCTATGTTCGAGTCATCTAGTTCGGAGGGTAGCTTACTAATATTAAAAATTTTCAGCTCAATAGGCTTATTACCAAAAGACAATTTCATAATACCATTTCGACAGTTAATGATCGCATTGGATGTAGCTAAAAAAGGGCGACCTAAAATTACCGGTATCTGGTTCTCTGGGTCAGGGACAGGTTGGGTATCTAGGATAACAAAATCCACTGGATAAATAAACTTGTCAACCTCTATGAGAACATCCTCGATCACACCACGAGTAATTTTAACGGACCTATCAGTTAACTGAAGTGTCATCTGGGTAGGTTTCATTTCACCAAGTCCTAGCTTAAGGTACACATGATATGGTAGTAAGTTCACACTAGCTCCTAAGTCAAGCAACGCTTTCTCAACACGGTATTTACCTATTGTGCAAGAAATGGTAGGGGACCCTGGGTCTTTATACTTAGGAGTAGTGGTATTCTGAATAATAGAACTCACGTGACTAGCTGGAAAGGCTTTCTTCTGGATATTAAGCTTTCGCTTTCGCGTACACATATCCTTGAGAAACTTGGCATAAGAGGGAATATGCTTAATTGCATCTAGTAGTGGAAGGTTGATAGTTACCTGCTTAAAAACCTCCTATATATCATTAAAATTGGACTCCCTCTTAGTTGGAACTAGCAGCTGTTGGAATGGTCTCTTTAGAGACTCTATCAGTCTCCTCAGGTTCTGGTTCAGAAGGGTGAACTACAGCATGTTCACTATCAGGCATGGAAACCTTGTTGTCTATCTCTCTACGACTCCTAAGGGTTTTAATAGCATTCACATGATCATATGGTCTTTCACCTATTTCATTAATTCCTATAGGTTTGGGTTGATTCTGACTAGGAAACTTACCTCTTTCTCTTAAAGACTCATTTATCTGACTAACCTGGTTTTTCAACTCGGAAATAGCCTGAGAGTTAGCCTGACCTATTCTCTTATTTTCTTCTAAACCTTGAGCAACAGATTGCTGAAACTGCACAGTGTTACGAGTTAACAAAGCAAGAGACTCTTCTAAACTCATAATCTTTTTATCCGAAGGGTTCTGAAACTGTGCCGGAGCTGAAAGATCCTTAGGATAGCCAAAACCTGGGGGAACCTGAGCATTACTAGACTGACCTTGATTCTGGCCCTTGGACCAAGAAAGGTTTGGATGGTTTATCCAGCCAGGGTTATAGGTTTCTGAATATGGGTCAAACTTCTGTCGGTTATTAAACCTAGTGTTGTTATAAAGAGCATTGGCTTGCTCTTCAACAGCATGGCCTTCCAAAAAGGCTCATTTCTTCCACTACTACCACTAGAATGACCTAATTCTAAGGCTTCTAACCTTTTGGCTATAGCTGCTATTTTGGCATCTGACTCATGAGATCCTTCTACCCTATTAACATTTCCTCTACTTAGAAGAATTGTTTTCTGGGGTTCCCTACTATTTTCCCATTGTTGGGTCTTATCGGCGATTTCATTCAAAAATGTCATTGCTTCATCAACAGTTTTATTCTCAAACCCACCTGTGCATAGGGACTCAACCATGGTTGTTGTTGAATAATCTAAACCCTCGTAGAGGATCTGAACTAACCTAACCTTCTCCAAACCATGATGAGGACATTGAGATATCAAGTCATTGAACCTTTCTAAGTACCTATATAAAGATTCTCCCTCTTGTTGGGCAAAAGTACATATTTGTGTCCTAATAGACGATGTTTTATTCCTTGGGAAAAACTTATGTATAAAGGCAGAAGTAAGTTGGTCATAGGTTTCAATTGACTCAGATTCCAAACTATACAGCCAAGATTTGGCTTTATCTTTTAAGGAAAAGGTGAATAACCTAAGTTTCAACGCATCATCACTTAGGTTTTTAATTTTCAGAGTACTACAAACTTCCTAAAATTCCCTAACATGAAAATAGGGTTCTCATTCTCCTTCCCTAAAAACATTGGGAGCATCTGTAAAGTCCCAGGTTTCAGTTCATAATTTGCCTCGGTTTCAGCTAACTTGATACAAGACGGACGAAAGGTCCTAGTTGGGTTTAGCAAAGATTCCAAAGTTGCCATTGATGGCACTACCAAAGGACTAGGGGTACTAGGGGTACTTTCCTCACGAAGAGACAGATTCTCAAAACTGAAGTTTCCAAAAACGGGGCTCTCAAAAGAAGAGTCTTCGAGCTCCCCGCCTTCACAAGAAGAACTACTAGGTTTGTCACTAATCAAACGACCTAGAGTGTTTCTTTTCCAAGACCGTTTAAAAACTTCGGGCATACACTAGAAAAATAAAATCAAAAAGAAAAGTCCTAAAATGGAAGGGATGTTTTATGCAAACACAAACAAGGCTGACTCCACCACAGCAAATCTACTGATTTCTAACAAACAAAAAGCATGATGGCTCCACTTAGATTGTTTCTAGACCAGCTTCTAATCCTTCGAACGGGAATTCGTTACAATTTAAGCAAACCCCTCTGGAATCAATCCGAGTCAAAGTAAGTTGAATAGAGGCGAGGGAAGCTCGGTGGAGCTTTGATACCCAAGGCCTCACCGGTATTACAAGGCGGCGCAGTCACGCATTCAACTTACAGAAACCGTCAAGAACTTCGAAGTATGCTTAAAAGAGTAACCAATATTTTTCGAATGACTTTCTTGTTAAGCTCGTTACCCTATCGGTCTCGTTCTAGTCAAAATTTTAGGCTTAGGTTCGCGTTTGGTGTCGTTTTCCTAAGGTGGGCAAGAAGAGAACGGTGATGAAATCCGAACCCTTATCTTGTATGGCCAGTCCTTGCCCTTTACTAGGAAATTAAAGCAGCCGTTTTCAAGTCCTCAACATATATGCATACGAAGGAAGACAGTAACTCGCTGACAGGGGATTCACGAGTGTTTCGATAAACTTACCTCCCGTACCAGACGGGGGATGAACCTTTGTAGTCGACTCGGGCCACGACTCCTATGTCATGTACGAACCCGAGGGGGCGAGGTGATATCGTAATCACCGTCCTTCTCTGCAAACAGTTTATATATAAACCACCCTTCCGTAGGGTTTAAAAAAATAATGTCCCAAAATTTAAAGTCCAAAGTCCAAAAATATAAAGTGCAAAAGAAAAAGAAAGTCTAAAAAATATACAAAAATAAAAATGTCTCTCTTTTTTTATAAAAAAAAAAAATCTTCTTCTTTCGCTTTTCCTTTTATTCCAGTCTTTAAGTATTCACCAAAAGCTTTGGAAAAATTTTCTTTCGCTCCAAATTTCAAAATCTGAAAGAAAAAAACAAAAACCCAAAAACGTAAAGAAGAACAAATAAAAGAAAAAAACCTAAAAACGCTAGCCTAAACAAAAGTCCGCGTCGGCGGCGCCAAATTTTTTGATGTGTTTTCAAGTTGTTGTAGTAATAAATAATAGAGTTCGTTCAAGACTTGTGAAGGTTGTGCTTTTAGATTTAAATTTTAAAACTAAAGAAAATAAAGCAAATTAAAACTGATTATATTAGAGAGACCGGGGTTCAGGATTTCACCATTCACCAAAATTCATGTAATTTAATGTTAATTTTTATCATGCAATTCTAGACAATATAACTCCAATCAAAAGAAATTGTGATTCTAATCATTGCCTAAATTAGATTTTCAAAACATCAATTGTTAATCGCAAGAATGAAGTATCAAAATCCCTAAACTAAGCATACTTCATCAAGAGAAAACACAACTAATTAACAAAAATCATTACTCAATTTTCATTCGGTGCAAATAATCATAAAAGAATTGCATAAATAAATTCAAATAAATTTCACCACATAACTTTTGGAAGAATGGCTTCCTCCATCGCCCCAGAAGATTGGTTTTAGCTCATCATGTTGGAAACACACTCAAAATATGTATTCATGGCTCAAAAAGTGTTTACAAGAAGAGAAAATAGTGAAACAGGAAATATGCAACAGCACATGCGCGTTGCAGAAGAGGATGAAGAAACTGTTATAATGAAGATAAATGTTGCAAACCAGTTGAAGAAACTGTGACAAGCATTTGAAGAAACTGTTACGACAGATGAAGAAACCGTAGATGTTTCCCTGTTCTTCACGAGCAACAGCAACAGAGTTATGAAAACTCTTGATTCACGCTTCCTGAGCTCTCCTCTCGACCCCAAACTCTCCCTTCGCCTTCTATGTGATCCTAGGAACCTATTTATACATCATTGCGACATTGAATCTCCCAAAATATCTTTATTTAATCCCATTATTTCTTTTATTCTCGAAAATATATTGTTTCCAAAAATCGTTTTCCTACGCGTCTGCAGCTGTATTTCTTTCCTTCTATACCTTCTTCCCGCTCCAGAATATCGATCAACTCTTCCAAACACGTGCAGTACACGTTTAAATTCCTCACAACTCGTGCAAGCTCATGTTTTTCCTCCAACTCCCTGTTTGGATTAAACCAAGTTATCCAGCCAAATTTGATCGAAACAAACACCCATACTAGCTCTGTTAGGACATATCACAACTACCCATGAAGTTTCAGCGATTGAATCACACAAAAATTCCTCCAAACATTCGATCGAAATTCTTCCAGTGAAGTGAAATGTTTTCCCGCCAAAATTGGTTTTGAATTTGAGAAGAAGATGTCCTCCCCCTAATCCTGTACGGGTTTCCCTTTAGCACTTGCCTTATGGGGTGCAAATAGTAATTTTTGGGCGTAAATAGTAATTTTTCTGGGGATTCTCGAGCACTAACAATACATACAATTGAGACATATTAGACACATAAATGTGTCTATCAACACCCCCAAACTTATTATTTACTAGTCCTTGAGAAAATCAAAACTACAAAAGTAATATTTTGTTTTGATATGTTACCAAGGAAACAATTTCCCGAAGCAATTTTCCCTAATAGTTTAGCAAACCCAAAATTGACTAAGTTTTGATGTGTTTTCAAGTTGTTGTAGTAATAAATAATAGAGTTCGTTCAAGACTTGTGAAGGTTGTGCTTTTAGATTTAAATTTTAAAACTAAAGAAAATAAAGCAAATTAAAACTGATTATATTAGAGAGACCGGGGTTCAGGATTACACCATTCACCAAAATTCATGTAATTTAATGTTAATTTTTATCATGCAATTCTATACAATATAACTCCAATCAAAAGAAATTGTGATTCTAATCATTGCCTAAATTAGATTTTCAAAACATCAATTGTTAATCGCAAGAATGAAGTATCAAAAGCCCTAAACTAAGCATACTTCATCAAGAGAAAACACAACTAATTAATAAAAATCATTACTCAATTTTCATTCGGTGCAAATAATCATAAAAGAATTGCATAAATAAATTCAAATAAATTTCACCACATAACTTTTGGAAGAATGGCTTCCTCCATCGCCCCGGAAGATTGGGTTTAGCTCATCATGTTTGAAACACACTCAAAATATGTATTCATGGCTCAAAAAGTGTTTACAAGAAGAGAAAATAGTGAAACAGGAAATATGCAACAGCACATGCTCGTTGCAGACCGACTGTTTCAACTCTCAACTGTTATGATGAAGATAACCGTTACAAATATGAAGATAAATGTTGCAGAAGAGGATGAAGAAACTGTTACAATGAAGATAAATGTTGCAAACCAGTTGAAGAAACTGTGACAAGCATTTGAAGAAACCGTTACGACGGATGAAGAAACCGTCGTTGTTTCCCTGTTCTTCACGAGCAGCAGCAACAGAGTTCTGAAAACTCTTGATTCACGCTTCCTGAGCTCTCCTCTCGATCCAAAACTCTCCCCTAGCCTTCTATGTGATCCTAGGAACCTATTTATACATCATTGCGACATTGAATCTCCCAAAATATCTTTATTTAATCCCATTATTTCTTTTATTCTCGAAAATATATTGTTTCCAAAAATCGTTTTCCTACGCGTCTGCAGCTGTATTTCTTTCCTTCTATACCTTCTTCACGCTCCAGAATATCGATAAACTCTTCCAAACACGTGCAGTACACGTTTAAATTCCTCACAACTCGTGCAAGCTCATGTTTTTCCTCCAACTCCCTGTTTGGATTAAACCAAGTTATCCAGCCAAATTTGATCGAAACAAACACCCATACTAGCTCTGTTAGGACATATCACAACTACCCATGAAGTTTCAGCGATTGAATCACACAAAAACTCCTCCAAATATTCGATCGAAATTCTTCCAGTGAAGTGAAATGTTTTCCCGCCAAAATTGGTTTTGAATTTGAGAAGAAGATGTCCTCCCCCTAATCCTGTACGGGTTCCCCTTTAACACTTTCCTTATGGGGTGCAAATAGTAATTTTTGGGTGTAAATAGTAATTTTTCTGGGGTTTCTCCGGCACATTTTTGGGGTGCTTCCGGTGCATTTCTGGGGTGTCTTTAATACTTTATCCTGGGGTGTAAAACACCACTTTTCGAGCCAATTTTTGCTGCAAGAGCTTATTTCTCTATAAATACCTACAAAGACATAAAATAACAAAATAAATACAAAATCGAGCACTAACAATACATACAATTGAGACATATTAGACACATAAATGTGTCTATCACTAAGCACCTTAGTTCCTTTTCTAAACCGATTTCACAAATACAATCGCTTGTTCGATAAGACCAAAATAAAGATAACTCTATTTTCTCATCGGGTTCTAGTTATCCATATAACTTAGACCTTTCACTTTTAAACAAGACAAGTACTAGGTTAGTTAACTAGCATTTCTTGTTAAGGCATTCGATTAGACTTGAATAACCGAAACCTCCACTTTGATAAGTCTAACTAAGATCAGAATTAACTTAGTTTCTCTTATCCGGAATCGAATTGGATTAAACAATTCATCCCGAAAACCTTTTCTTTTGTTAAGCCATAAACAATTCATACGAACCAAAATAAATCAACTTGCATAATTATTTACCTCAATCGGAAGCAATTGAAACAACATAGACATTAAAGCACCGCAATTGCACCGAAATTTTGTAAGCCTAAACGATTAATACCAAACAATAAAGCAAGATAACAATAGTTTTTCTTAACGGGAAATAATTGAATCACACACAAATCCACACACAAACAATGGAATAAAACATCAATTGTACCGAAATTTTGTTAAGCAAAAGCAATAAATATATGCAATAAAATCATGCTTTTCTTAAACAGGAAAACGATTAACTAACAAAGTCGTTACCTCAAATTTCGCATCCTCTTCTCCAATAATGTTTACATCTTCTTTCCAGGGAGAATTGATATCGAAATATCATTATGTTGTCATCCTCATGCAAGACAAAAAAATAACAACAACCAACCTTTACCAGAGAAAGGTTGAAAATCAGTTTTAACTATTGCAAGCAAAAGTTGAAAACCCCGAAACACATATGCTTTTATGCTAAACCAAATGATTCAACATATTGTGACTTTTTCACATAATGTTTCAATCAGAACCCCTCATGATCCTTTAATAAATCTTACCAACATGGGAAAGAACTAAATCTTGCTGAACCAAAAAGTCACCCAAACCATAAGGGTTCACAACATATGAGATCGAATATCAAGGTTATGAAAACCGAAATCAAACATCTCATAAACATACATAGAAATAAGATAAAACATTCAAGCACAGTCTATGTAAACGAAAAACTATAACAAGAAAAATTATAAGCCAATAATTTTATTCATAATAAGATAGTTTTATTCATAATAGATCTTACACAATTATTGAAAGAAATCAAAAACTGATGTCTATTTTTCCTGGATTAAGTATTCAGTATATAACTTAATCTCTAGAGGTTCTCTTGTTGTTCACTGAGGTTTCTTCAGTGTTCAAACTTTTGAAGCATGTCTCAAGAGACTTGTCTGCAACCACTTCTTGTTTCTCAAATTTTTCAACTTAAACTTTCATATCAGCAAGATTAGCTTTTGTCTCCTCAATTTTATGTTTGAGCCAATCTTGATTTTGAATCGTCATTACCAGGTTGGTTCTTAGTTCTTCAGAACCTTGGATATAGTCAATCACACTATCAAAACGAATCCACTTGGTTTTGGTTGGATCTTGTAAATTGTAAGCCAACAGACATGACTCGTCTTGTGATCCAACGGAACTATCGGAATCATAATCAGACATGATTTTTGATATGATTTTCTTCTTCCTTTATGTATTGATTCCTTAACAATCCTTAACCTTTTGAGCTTCCTCCTTAATAGTCTTTGTGACACTGCGAGTTATTGGAAGCATACTCGGTTATTTAAATAGGGATTGATCAGGGTTTCAGAATACAAGCAAGAGATAGTTTCTCTTTAAGAAGATACAACTTTTGGACCGAAAATATCAGGAAATTCCCAAAATACTACAAGAATATTTTCAATTTCCTTTGTCCGAAATTCTCATGCTGGAAGGTTTATTAAAATTCGAAAATTCTAAATAAAACCTATTTTTGGAAGATCGTGATAAACATGTATACTTTTTAGACAGACATGGATTCCCAGTCATCCATAAAACGCACAGATTTTTCTGATAAACAAACACACAAACAATTGTACTCTCACTTTATTGTGCTTTTCTCATCCATATTTAAGAGCACAGAAGAGGATTAGAGTGCACAATTTCGATACAACTAAGTTGTATCGGAGTAAGATTTTTCTAGATTACAGCGAGTATCAGAACCGTAGTTCATGTTTCTCCTTGGGAATTTCTTCCCAAAATTTTTTATCCCCAATAATGATCTTTTCTAACTCTTGAGATATGATCGATCATGTGTAGAAAATGTATTGATGTGAGAATTTTCAGAGATCGATAAATCTCTCTTAATTCTATCAATGATATTTTCATAAGATTTTCTCATTCTAAGGATTTTCTTATGGTGCACATCAGTATGATTATTTGAAACAATTTTCGGAAATTCCTGATTGTTTCTTTTGGCAGAGATTCTCTCTTTCCCTTTCTTCTGGAGTCGTTCTTCATCAAAACAAGAATTGTTTCGATATGGGTGAGGATGAACCTTTTTCCAGAAGCGGTTATCAACTCTTTCCTCTGATTATTTTGAGTTGATCTTATCGGATAGTGGCATAATCTGTCTTTCTACTAAGGAATGGTCTTTCAATTTTTTAAGACAAGAAACTTCTTTCAATATTTTTACCACCGTATGTTGAAGAAGTATAAGTTTCCTATCAAGTGACTGAAAGTTGTATTCCTTAAGATCACTTACACGGAATCGGTTCAAAGTTTCCTTTGGAAAAGATTTCGTTTGATCATCAGTAGATATAGAAGATGGTTTCTTATCCTCTTCTGACTTGATGTAGTTAGGCAAACTACCATCATCTTGATCTGTTTCAGATGTGACTAAACCGGTTTTATCACAATCTGTAAAAGTTGAGCAAGGACTTTTAATTCCCTCAACATCAGAAGAAATCATAACAACACCATTAGTCAGAGTCATAGGACGTGTCTCTTTATCTTGAGTAAGAGATTTACCAAGAGCTTCTAATTTGACAGTGAGATCCATATTCTCTTTGGCTAGAATATTCAGTTGAATGTCTTTATCTCTGATCTTATTCTTGAGAAGATTTGACATTGTCTTTAATATCAGCACTTTAGTAGACAAAGATTTTATAGGCTTTAGGAGTTTTACCAACTTTTTATCAGCATCTTCTTTTCGATCAGAGGACGACACAGATGTTTTCGCAACTCTTGGGTCATGAGTTAACGAAGTGGTAACATCTTCAACTTTTGAGTATTCATACTCTTGCAAAACGTTAACCGAATCAGTCATGGATTCGATTTCTTATAGGTTGGATCACACCAAACAAAGATTGTTAGATCTTTTCGTGTTTGCATGCTCTAATACTAATTGAAAAGACGAGGGTACCCAAATATACCTCAATCTAAAACTTCTCCACCTATAAGTCCTTTTTCTGAAAGTGATTATCTATAGACCGAGTCGAGAAAATACAACTAATCGGTTCACACTTCGTGTGATTGTCTATGGATACGAGATCGATACAATACAATAACAAGATAACTTGCGTGATTGACTATGGATACAAGATCGAGACAATACAACAACGAAGTATGTTTAATTGATAAATGGTTCGGACTTAACCAAACACAATAGGATTACTATCAAGTAAATATGAATTAACGTTTGTGTAATTTACTTTAAATTATAATAACAATAATTATAATTGCGGAAAATAAAAGTAAATGACACAACAAGATTTTGTTAACGAGGAAACCACAAATGCAGAAAAACCCCGGGACCTTGTATAGAATTGAATACTCTCAGGATTAAGCCTATAAGTGTAAAGTAGAGAGATTTAGTTAAATATTCAAGAAACTTATAATAAAAATGCAAACAAATGTAAATGTACTTACCAATGTCAAACCCATATGGTAAAACCGGTCGGTCTTGTAATCGTCGCTTATTAAATAGTGAAGTAACGACTATTCCCCCCATGTTTCCCTATAAATTCACCCTATTCAGTTCAATTTAATCACACCTAATTTTCTCATTAACTCTATCTTACTCACTCTTTTGTACCTTAATCATCTGTTTAATTTTTTTTCAACTCAACGGATATGGATCCTTCTGACGAAGAAGTGCGTATTCATATGGATCGATTTGAAGAACAACAACGAATATTCGTTTAGGCGTTGAAACAAATTGATGATGAGTCAAATGAAGATAAAGAAATAACCAACAACTTGATGCAGCTATATTCATCGGGGCAAATACTTAGAGATTTAGAGCCAAGAGAAGTGTTCAAAAGAAGATATACGTATCGGGGTCGGGATGAATGGCACGAGAAGCTGATGCACGATTATTTTCTTCCTGACTGTGTGTTCTTTGATGAAAATTTCCTAGGCCGATTCCGCATGCCCAGACATTTGGTGCTAAAGATTATTGGTGATCTTTGTCAGGTAGAACCTCAATTTAATTATCAGTATGATGCACTGAATATAAGGGGTCATAGCCCTGAACAAAAGGTTACTTCGGCTTTGAGGATTTTAGGATATGGCAGACCTCCAGATTCTAATGATGAGCACCTTCGCATTGGAAAAACAACTGCATACAAGTATCTTGCGTTGTTTTTCGAAACAATGATTAATCATTTTGGTCCTACCTATTTACGAAAACCAACTGATGCAGATGTTAGAGAAATATTAAAGCAAAATCAGGTTAGGGGATTTCCCGGAATGTTGGGTAGTCTTGACTGCATGCATTGGGTATGGAATGGATGCCTTACCTATTGGGACGGTCAGTATAAGAGTCACTACGCAAAACCAACGATGATCCTTGAGGTTGTTGCTTCTTATGATTGTTGGATATGGCACGTTTTTTTTGGTCTCTCGGGATCTCAAAACGATATAAATGTTTTTACACAAATCGCCTTTGTTTGAAGATTTAAAGTATGGAATTTCTCCTCAGGTAAATTTCAGTATCAACGGGAATCACTACACTCATGGTTATTATCTTGCAGATGGAATTTATCCAAAATGGTCAACTTTAGTTCAATGTTACCGTCAGCCACCTGCCGGTGAAATGGGTCGTTCATACTCGTATTTCAATAGTAAACAAATGAATCTGAGGAAGGATGTGGAATAGGATTTTGGAATTCTGAAGCGGAAGTTCGCAATCATTTGTGGTCTTTATCGTGATCTAAGTGCTCGTGAAATGCATAAGACTATGCTGACTTGCATCATTATGCATAACATGGTTATCCAGGAGACTCGTCGTAATAAGAATTGGACTAACCATCAATTTGAAGACTTAAGGCCTGAGTTTCTACCAGCTAGAGGATTACCTGCAAGGAAATATGAGCAAATGACCAGTCATATTGAGAACAGAACTTTCTATAACAGGTTAAGGGAAGATCTCAGAGCGAATCTGTGGGCTGAGTTTGGAAGAGATGGGGGACGAATTGAGTAGTGTTGTTTCATTTGTTTGTTTTTTATTATTATTATTTCATTTGTTATTTATTTTTAATTTTTTAAAATTGTTTAGTTGTAGTTGTTTTAAGTTTAAATTTTTTAACGGTCATTAAAAGTAGCCGTCTAGACTGAATCGCTACCGGTCTACACTCAACCGCTAGCATTCCTTATAAATCCTTCACTTCATCCGTCTCAAACTCACACATCATTTCTCTACAAAAACTTCTCTACTTTATGGTTAAATTATGGATGATCCTAGATTCACTGAAGATGAAGATTTATCTCTTTGTAGAAACTACGTAATATACTACCCGAAGAGAGGTGAAGAACGACGGATGAACGGTTTACCTACTATGAGTTATTTGGGTAAAATTCATGATGCCTTCTGCACAGAGACGGGTAATCCTCATAACCGGGATCGTGCTGCTTTGTTTTGTCGATTCATGACTATCAAAAAAGATCTTGTGGATTGTATAGCTATGAAAAGGATTGTCACTCGATACCGTCTTAGAGGTAAGACCAATGCTGAATTGGGAATACGAACTCGATACGAGTGGCGAAGATGGAAACGAAAAGATTTCGAATACGAAGCGCATTACCAAATTCTTAAGGAGTTTTTAATTTATGGGATGTCAGGCTTGATAATGTTTTCATGGATGTTGTCAAGTTTAAGTTTTAATGTAATGCAAAAAAAATAGTTTAAGTTTTAATGTAATGAAAAAAGTAGAACAATTTGTAATGAAAAAACCAGAACAATTTCATTCACCATAACCAAACTACTACATATTCATTAAAATTAAAGCTGATACATTAATTAATTAAGTGGCACTACTTCATCATCCTCATCTTCAGCTTGAACCCCAAATTGTTTTTCCATGTTTCTCTTGTTTCTTTTTTCTTCCAATTCCCATGTTAACCTGTTCATCTCCATCTCCCATACCATCAATTGTATGGGATTCATTTTTTCGGTGTCTGCATTTAGAATCTTATTCTTGTCATAGTCTGAAACAAATTTTTCTTGAGTTAGTCGATGTTTTTTCATCTCCTTAGTCAAGAACTTGCGGTCTACAACTCTTTGTTTTTCGACGGTCTTCTGATGCTCTATCAAAGTTTCCATAGTACTACTACCTCCTTCACTTGCTTCTCCTTCTTGGGCAGCTTTTCTCGCTGCTCTTGCATGATTTCTTCCTAATAATTTTCTCTTAATTGCAGTATTGACATTCAAGTTGGAATTGTTGTTTCTGGTGAAGAAAATGGATTATCTGAAGGGGAGGGGGGTGAGATGATTGAGATGGTTGTGAAACTGGCGTTGAAGGTGAAGAAGTGTATGGTGAATTTGCAGTTATATTCTGCATGTTTGCTAACACTTCTGGATTATATTTAGGCAACACTTTCAAAATATGATAACAACTTTCATAAGCAAAATTTGTCCCATGTTTATGGTGCCAATCAGTTCGGCACTTTCGTTCGACAACAACATCGACAAGCCGCTCTCTCGACCACGAGCAACTTGCATTAGAGCAGCGACATACAAGGCAACTTGGGCGTTGATTGTAACAAAGCGACCGGACAATCCATTTGCATCACGCTCGTTGATGTTCATAGTTTCTTGACGAAAGTTAGCAAATATGTTATCCCACAACTTGGTAGATTGTTGACTGGCACCATCTTTACTATCTTGTGTAAAGAACACATAGTTTCTGCAAATGCTTTCATCTTCGGCCACGGTAAATTTTGGACCCCTAATCTTCTTCTTTTGTTGTTTAGATTGAGTATTAGATTAAGACATATTAAAGAAATTATACAATACGAATGAATGAAAGAGTTAGATGATGAAATTTGTTTTAGATTAACAAATGTGAAGAGCAGAGAAGAGAAGGTGTGAGTTAAAATGATAGAGGAACATTGTACTTATAGGGGGAGATTTATGACCGTTGGATCAGATTCTACTTAGCGGTGCAAACTTGGCCGGCCTGTCTAATGGAAAAATCGAAGATTCTGGAGTGTTCTCAACATCTGTTGGATAGATCATACGGAGATCGTTAACACCATCAGGAGTCTTCATGGTTCCGAACTTGTTTTTGCTGAGGTACTTGCTTCTTCAATTCTTACAGACACTGATTTTTTTATGTAATGTTCAGCTGTTTTCAGTAATAATGGTTTTTGTTTTGTTGGATTTGATTGTTACCAAACAGGAAATTAAGAAGGAGAATTGGGTTCTCACTGAAGAAGCTGAATCATATTGTGAATTAGGTTCACCTGAAGTTCAAATCTTCTTTGCTGTACCACCAGGTCCAGAAGGAATTTCCCTTCTAGTAGAACTTAAGGTTTGATTTTTTTCACCACCACTTCTTTTCTGTATTTCTGGAGAAAATTGATTACTTGGGTTAGTATTTGTGAATTCATACTAGATGTGCTGTTTAGTTTTGTAACTGATATTGGGCTTTGTAAATGTAGAAAAAAATGTGGTCCTGAGTTGTTCAAAATCGGTAGTTCAGCTGCCATAAAAAACAAATGGCTCGAAATCGGGAAGGAGAAGGTGTTAAGAAAGGTAATCTCAGTTTTGAACTCACGGGATTCGTATGTTTGTGGTTTGGTTAATTAGGCAATACTGAAGAAATTGGTTGTTAGTAACATTTTGTTGGTGAAGTTGACCTGTTGACATAATAAACCGAGTCTATTGTTGATGTATTTTCGGGGATATAGTTGTTGTTGTTTGGCCTTTGTTGTGGTATTTGGAGGACTTATTAAGAGTTAAGGTCTTAGCATCTTTTCGGACTATGGAAGAATCCATGGAATTGAGATCTCCAAACTGGTGCTTGCTTGATTTTAGTTTTCTGTTGATGTAGCAAAAAATATGGTGGTAGTATTAATATATAGTATATATTAATCCTTTTATTATCTATTTGAATGGTATTTTTTATCAGTCCTATGAACATCTTACAGTGTTCGGTGTTTTAAAACCTGCAGTTGTTATAGTTCACTAAGATTAGAGAAGATACTTAGTTATATAGGTAAAACAATTAAATGCTACTCATTGTATGAACACATTTTTTTAACTCTCACTTTCTGGGTCTGATATCTTATGGAGTGTTAGGTACTATATCATCTAACAAACTGATTTTAGTTCAACAAACCACAAATTGCTTTACAATTTGTTGAAGGGAAGTGTTTTCCACTTTAGATCATTTTCCGTGCCATTTACATGTTATTAGTCTAGTTGTATAACGTACTGCTGAATCAAAATCCTCATTCTGTGTAAAGAATTAGGGGTTTATGCGCACATTAATGGTTTCTCACGTGTGCTCTGTATATGAATGAATGTATTTCACTTGCTATGCTTTACTTGATTGATTAAATAGTTACGAAAGGCTACTGCTCATGTTCGTTTTCTGGATATAGGCTGAAGATGTGACTGATGAACTCAAAGAATTGCTTCTAAAAATCAAAACGGGCCAGGTATGTTTTTGTGGTCATTGAATATTATCTGTTGTACAGACTTGTTTGCATATTTCCTTCCTTCAGTTTCATTTGTGCACTAGATCTTCTCTAAGCAGCAAATGGTACACATGTACTTGTATTACAAGTTTGTATTTTACTTAACTTTGTTTATAACAGTTCTTTTCTAATTACACAATTATCGTGCAGGATGTTAAAAAAGCTGATATTACAAATCTGAAAAAGAGGAAGCTGATTACATTAAAGTAATTATCACCTCATCTCTGTTACCTTTTTTTTCGTCTCATTAGTTCTTTCATCTATGGTTTTGCCTGAACATTCTGGTGGATTATGTAGCCCAGTGCTGGTCTTGAATCTTGGTTGATCTTGTTAAGGAAATAGGCCTGTGCATATTGCATATGTTGTATGCTCCTCGTACTAATCTTTTTGTTTCATCTTTCCCCGAAGGATATGGGCTGGGTACGCCGTAAGCAAAGGACCTCAGTTTGCTCTCGAACGAAAAAAACTTGTGACAGATTTAACTCGCGAATATCTTCAGAGGTATTCTTTCTTGTTTCTTACAAAATTTTGGGTTGATTAGCTAGAACTGTGTTAGGATTTTGTTACCGATGCTGATTATATTGCTGTGAATATTATTACTTCAACAAATTTTAAGATCTGAGTGAACATACTTTGCAAGTACCGTTTTTTTCTCTCCCAGAACTGTAATACTAGTCAGGGGAAATAAAATCTCCAACATGACTGTCCAAGCAATGCAAAACCCAAAGGATGGCTTAGGCTTGCATAGCATAGCTTTAACTTCACTTATACCACCGAGAAGAAAGAAAGCAAAATTAGCACCTTAATTTTATACTGTTTTGTCACGCTGACTGTTTTATTTAATTGCTTGTGGTTTAAAGAGGAGACTGGGAGAATCTGGAGTTTAAGGAGTATAACGTCAATGCCAAAGTGACTCTAGACAGTGGACACCTTCACCCTTTACTGAAGGTGAGAGTTCAGCTTTCTCATTTAGTGTCTGCGAGAGTTCATGTTTGTTGAACCTAAAAGTGTGGAGTAGGCATTCCTGTGCTGGGATGGGTGGAGGTGTAGTAGACTTTACTGACTGCCAAAACTATTGTTTATGCTTCTTTATCATATTCTGCTTTACGGTGCTCCTTGCTTGACTACTTACTTGAATAGCTAATATGCGTATTAAGCATCGTTTTCTCACATATTTATCATGAGCTTTTCAGATATATTATGCATTTGAGCTATCTCTGTGTTTCAGGTGCGGGAGCAATTCCGAAATATCTTCATTGAAATGGGGTAAGCATGATCATTTTAAAATCAATGTATACAGTATCTCCTGGTGAAGTTTGCATTTGCTGTTGGATGTTGACATTGGCTATTTTCTGCAGGTTTGAGGAAATGCCTACAAACAATTATGTTGAGAGCGGGTAACTAATTTCTTTCATTTCCCATTCACCATGCCTTCATGTATTCGGGGTGATTGCATTCTTAATGTGCTTTTCTATTGACTGTCACAGCTTTTGGAATTTCGACTCACTTTTCCAACCGCAGCAGCATCCTGCTCGTGATTCACATGATACCTTCTTTCTTAACGGTTAGTCAAACGAACTTTAAATAATGCACAAAGAAAAAGAAAGCGGGGGTTCCATAATGTGAACTTCCTGAAATTTCTTCTTTTTTCACTCTTTTTATTGTTCTATTTATACAAATTTTCAATTGGTATACAGTGTCATTGTAGAGAATCCCTGTCTTGTTTTCCACATCATTATATTCCCCCTATAATAAAAAATTTCGCTTGCAATTTGTTTTTGTTTTTTTGGCCTCATATAACATTGCTTTCATATAATCCCATATCATCGATTCTCGAAATACTAAAGACATTATACACTCTCCACCATTGGAAGCTTGCTAATCATTTAATCAATTCTGTTTGATTTTGCAAAGCCATCTGCTACACAGTCTCCCGGAAGATTATGTTGAGAAGGTGAAAAGTATTCATGAATCTGGGGGTTATGGATCCAAAGGGTATGTATATTCGTATTCTTCTTCCAGTTTTAGATTTGTAGTTTGCTCATAGGAGTTTTTTCTCCCTGTAGATACGGATATGATTGGAAGCGAGAGGAAGCAAATAAAAATGTACTCCGGACACACACAACTGCTGTTTCTGCAAGAATGCTGTACCAGCTTGCACAAGTAATTTTTTGAAATATTGAAGCACATTTGATATATAGATCTTAGCTGTCTATAATTTCCTGGTTTGAACTTTTCCGTAGATTTTTGTTTCTAGACACTCATTTGAGACAAGTTTTTGTTGGTTTTGCACTCCTGGAAACTGTTTTGTCGTAACTTAGGCTTTACCACATCATCGCCCCTCATTTATTACTTTGGTTTTGATGAAAGCAGGGACCTTTTACCCCAAAGCGGTACTTTTCTATTGATCGTGTCTTCCGAAATGAAGCTGTTGATCGAACCCATCTTGCAGAGTTCCATCAGATTGAAGGTATATATCTATTTCGGTGTTTCCGGTGTATTACATTTGCATTTTGTATATGACGTGATGGAACTATTATGCAAAGTGTCAAAGCAAAGAAAAGTTTTATTCCATACAGAGTATTGTATTTCAATTGGTTACCCCGTAATCAAGTATTGTAAGCAAAGACCCACTTCAATTCTTTTCTCTGGTCTAGGTGTGGCATGTGATCGAGGACTCACTCTTGGTGATTTGATGGGAGTCTTGCGCGACTTCTTTGAGAGGCTGGGTAATGCGTGGTTCTATCCACTTGAACCTCTTGTGTGTTTTTTTCCCTTTCTTTTCTTAGTTTTTAATTATCAATATCTGTAGGTAACTGACATAAATTGAGTCTCCCGTTTTATCTTTTTCAGGTATGAAAAATCTTCGTTTCAAACCCACTTACAATCCCTATACTGAACCCAGTATGGAAATTTATAGGTTTCAATCTATCCTTCTCATCAATTTTTCTGTTTTCCGTTGACGTGTTTCTTTTTCGTTCATCTCTACTTACATGCCCGAAAGTAGGTTATATTTACGGATTGGAAAATGGTGTTCATTCAGTATGATTTTATATGGTTTTATATAATCAGCTATTACGAAGGCTTCAAGAAATGGGTAGAGGTTGGAAATTCTGGTATGTTCAGGCCTGAGATGTTGCGTCCTATGGGGCTCCCTGAGGATGTTACATGTATAGCATGGGGCCTTTCCCTCTAGAGGTAAATAAGTCCTGCCACCTTTTTTTTTTCAACATAAGTAAATTTTGGAAAATATGTGCTCCGAGAATTTACCAAAGAAAAGAGTACTGTGTTTTCTAGTTGAGATGAGAAATAGTAAAACAAATAAGAGCCTGTTTGGTATAGTTTTCAAAAACAGTTTTCTGTTTTCAAAAACAGAGAAAACAAAAAACAGGAGAAAACGCGTTTGGTAGGGACATTTTCAGAAAATGTTTTCTATCTGTTTTCTGTTTCTGAAAACAAAAAAGTGAAAACAACAAATTATTGTTTTCTCTGTTTTCTCTTTTTTTTTCTTGGTTCTTTTTTTTCATTTTTCCTTCAAAAACGAACAGAGAAGAAACCCAAAGGAGAGGCAATGTTGAAGCCGTAAAGTAGGTGATGGATGTGCGAGATTATGAAGATCAGATGTATGTTGAAATGGGTTTTCACTCGATGTGATTTTGCAGCTACAGAGAAGTCGATACATCAATTGTCGTGAATGGTCTTGTATTGAGATTGAATTGGCAGCGGTGAAGTTAGGTTCCAACAGGTTGAACTTGGCCGAACTGTTTGATTAACGGTGGTCTGGTGGTAATGCCAGCTTAAACTGCAAATGCTTGAGAGTTTGGGTTTGTATGGGACTGCTGGTAGTGCTAAATCTCGAAATTGCAGGTCAAACAAGATATAGGAGGCGCCTCATACAACCAGCTGAAGGATGCCTCTGGATGCATTGAAATTGCGCTGCAGTTGCTCGCAGAATTGCCTGAAAGAAGAAATAAGAAGGAAGGGTACAACTGCGTGAATGATTGGGTTTCTATGGGTCTATCTGTTGATGGAAATGCTAATAGAAAAGTAGCAGGAAATGAAGAGCTCACTGCCGTTGATGTTGGCAGCTATTGAGGAGTTCTCAGCAGTTCTAATTAGTATGAGTTTGTGCAACCAGTGGTGGTGGCTGAGAGAGGTCCAGATAATGGAAGATGGGTTCTGTACTGAATTGATTTTAACGGAAGCAGCTCTTTGCAGTGGAGATAAACTATTTGCAGACGTGGGTGGATTCTAAATCTGCAGTGAACTGAGGTTCAGTCAAATAGAATGTGAATCTAGATGTGGATGTTATATGAAATGAAGCAGCAAAGAAAGGGATCAACAACTGCAGTGCTGCCATCAACTGCAGCGAAGAAAGGAAGAACATGGGTTTACTCTCCAACTGGCAGTGGGCGGAGGTCGTATGGGGTGGGGAGCTTGGACAACTGGGGATCATTTGTATGAGCTGTTGACGCTGTATAGAGAACTCGGACACGAGAGAAGATGGAAAATGGAGTGAAGGCTGTGAAGCCTGGAATCTGTTGGGTAGATGTATTTGAGTTGTTAGTTTTAACTTATATCTAATTTTAAAAAATATGTTTTTAAAAGCAATCGCACCAAACAACTTCTAGAAAATGAAAACAATGAAAAGGGGTCTGTTTTAAAAACAACATAAAACTATTTTTGAAAACTGTTTTTGAAAATGGTACCAAACAGGCCCTAAGTATCCTAATTTTAGTTTTTAGTTCTCGATAACCATTCTCCTTCAGCATCAAGTTTGACGTTGTTTTTGGTTTTTATTTCTGGACAGACCGACCATGATTTTGTATGGAATTGATAACATTCGTGATCTCTTTGGACCCAAGGTACAGAACTTCGGCTCAAGCTTCTTCCCAATTATGACAAGTAGTATCAGATTATACAAAAAAAAAATTTGGGATTCTTATCATTTATTTATTTGTGTGAGGAAACAGGTGGATCTTGCGCTTATCAAGAGAAACCCTATTTGCCGCCTTGGAATCAACCACTAGATTGTGCTCTTTTCCCAAAGATATACACATTCCTCATTTACACTTGTCTCAATTGAAATAGCAACAACACCCTTATTTTGTCCCCCTTGTGTTGTATTGTTTGGTTTATGCCTTTATGGTTATCATAGATGAATTGTTATTGAAGGGGTCAATGAATCAGAAAATGACTACATTTTTAGATGTTCACGTTGTCTCTCTGCTTTTTTTTTTTTTTTTTTACTATTTTAGCAAAAGTCATAAGATGAGGTTCTCGGGATAAGTCTGCTGATCCCGCAGCTAAAAATTTGAGTTCTGACCTAAGACCGCCATTGATACGTGATTGTAGTACACTAGGAAAATCACTTTGCCCATGGTATTCATAAAAAAAGATTCATAAGGTTTTATTGCATTTACCTAGTGATACATAATTAGAATACCAGTAAAGCTTGATCTCCCTTGTGTCCATGAACATTAGGATTTCTGCTACTACAGAGAATGCCCCTTGTAATGTTGAGATTATTAGTCCCACATGATTGGACTATTTAAGATCCTGCAATTTATAATTTATTAGGGCCTCTCCACGCATTGCCAATTGATTTTGAGTTGGATGCCCGCAGACTTTAATATGGTATCAAAGCAGGCTATTTGTGTCCAGTCAGTTGACCGCACCTTTATTCCGCGTCACCCGATTTAATTTTCCACGTGTTTGTAAGACCCGCCGAGACTACACGTGAGTGGCATGTTGAGATTATTAGTCCCACATGATTGGACTATTTAAGATCCTGCAGTTTATAATTTTATTAGGGCCTCTCCACTCATTGCCAATTGGTTTTGAGTTGGATGCCCGCAGACTTTAATAAGTCGTATTGATGAAAAGTGCAGTGCCTTTTTTTTTTTTTTTTTTTTTTTTTTTTGATGTTTCTATATCTGATTTCAGAGCTGGTACGTGAATTACTTTAAAAACAGCACAAAGCTTCAAGGACTTCTCCTTCTTGTTTGGAAATTGGAAGAACTGAGAAACGGGGTATCTATTTTGGCATAACACTGGTCCCATGGTCTAGCGGTTAGGACATTAGACTCTGAATCTAGTAACCCGAGTTCAATTCTCGGTGGGACCTGTATTTACTTATTTTAGATTGTTTTGTGAGTTGTGACTAAATTAACCAGTACATTTTTTGAAATTCCACAAAGTGTTCCTAACACTGTATTGAAACACCGAAACTTGATAAGAAATAGTTCCAAATACTTCTAATAACCTCAGTGTAAACGGATACGAGAACTGAGCATTCTTACAAAATGAACCATCTCTCCAGCTTCATTAGCTCTCAGATTCCTACAAAAATTGAAATTGAAGTTCCAACCAGCAGTAGAACCTGACAGGGCCATCATTTCCTGAACTGTAACCTTTTTAATCTTTATGTCTACCGTCTTTATTGCATGCTACATAGTTACATACCCATCCTTCTGAAATTTCTTTAAGAAAGTATGGTTCAGGGAAAGAAAAAAAATGGATCAAGGAAATAAGAGAAGTACAAGCTGAAATACATGAACGATAAGACACCTAATAAAATTTAGGGCAAAAACTGACAACAAAACCAAAATATTCATCCTGGAGCAGCCACTGTTGTACCCGTTGTGTGACCTCTCGCCAATGAATATATCCACAAGGAACTCCTATCCAGTAAGAAACAGCCACGGCACAAATTCTTTGTTCAGATTGAATGCGGATTTTAGGTAACTTCACAGATAAAGACCTCAAAAATCGTTAAGTGCAAATGAACAGGACGTTGTTGCTCGACCATGTCACAGACTCAGTCCATCTGAAATTCTGCAATTCAGAAACCCCTAGCTAAACTCTTTCAATGTCGTGCTTATCAATTTTCATTTGGGTTTTCATCTGTTTTGACTCCCTTTTCTCTGAATTTACTTTCTCTCTTGTATCTTCTTCTGAAAGAAACTCACGCTTCATTTCCCTTGGCTTCCCAGCGTTCATTATAGCCAGAATCAGCTCTAACTGTTTTTGTTGCTGTTCCTATTAAAGAAGCACTTTTAAGTGGTCAGGCAAATATATAGACTTCGATAGCAGCTTGGTCACATGACCGAGTAAAAGTGAATTTTTTACATTCTACAGATATTTTGATGCAAAAAAAAATGAAGGATCAGACAGTTGGTGGGCAGTTCTGAAGCTTGATTAAAGAATCAGGTAATCCGTAGTTCTAGAATTCAGCTATCATGTATGTCAATCTCTTTTTCAATAATAAACTACATGTGCATGCAATATGGCCATTAAATTTATCAACAACCAATACCTGACACATTAAATCCACTAAATGTAAGATACAAGTGCTCTTGATTCCTGCTAAAAAGAACCATTTAATATTACCAAATGCGCATTTACAAAACTCAACCAAGAACTTCTAGGGCTCGCATTTACAATTAAAATAGCCTTGATGCAGTAACTGTTGCAAGTCCACCATCCACTTCTTAGAGAAGTCTGAAAATCTGGTATTTCCATAGATAAACTTATCCAGTCTAACTGGTGAATTTTGTGAAGGAAACAGGAAATACATTATAAATGTGAACTGGTGAAATGGTATCGAGTATGACCCTGGTTAAAACAGGGTGCACAAAGTTCGACTCTAGTGATATTTATCTAACTGCATTTATATAATCTAGACGTATTGATTTCTAAAGCTAGAGTTTACTTTGTTTCCAAGAATCCTCCAGCCATCAGGTAGTTCCATTTGAACAATCAAATAGAGAAGCTAAGAGTGACGTAACTCATGTACATAGTGTGAGAAAGAATTTTATAAGTCGAATGAGTGTATAGTTAGTGTTGTGAAATTCATAGTTCCCGTATTTTGCTCACTTGACCAAATTTTATTTCCTACAGAAAGGCTGGAATATGTTCGAAGCAGTGCGAATTTATCTTGAAATACGACAAGCTCAATAAATTAACTCTTTGAGTTCAGAATTAAACAAAAACCAGATTATAGCGTTGATGTAGAACCAACTGATGTTTCTTCCGCAGGTATATCCCAAATGAAAAAAAGAAGAAGATCAATGAACACTCGTTGGACACTAGCAGGAAAACTGTTGGATGCAATGTCAACCTTTTATTTACGAACACATAAAATCCATGCTACTTTAATTGTTTCAGCATCTTTTAGAAAAAGGTTAACCAAACCTACGAGTCTACGACTGCAGTTCTATCCTATGTTTTCAGTATCCATTTCAGAAATTGCACAATCAATGGTTAATGTAGACTAACCTGCATTGCCAACAAGACCTTCTGAATTTCACCAAGTTCTTTCTCAAGATGATCTTCATGCGCTGCCAGCTCTCTAGTAGCCTCTGAGTTCTTCTGTGCAAGAGCTGCCGCCTACAAAAATTCATAAACATTTAGCTGTTAGACTTGAGTGAGACATCCTATATAGACAAGCAACATGCTCGAAAAGCAAGTCGACTTTAATGTTGACTAGGTCAAAGTGAGCAATTACCTCAGAGATAGGTTCTTTAAGAGCTTTCCTAGTAACCCTAAACCTAATTCCCAATTTCTCAAGTTGCCTTGATAAAACCCTGATAATAGTAGCAGAGCTCTTTAAATCCTCTTCTAATTTCTCAATTCTTTCAAGGAGATTAAAACTTGGACCAATTCTGGATTTAACAGAATCAGTAACAATTCTACTCCATTGTCTTCTACGAATCAAAGTACCAATAAAAACAGCACCAATTAACAAACCAAATTGCCATACAAAAACCTTATTATTCACTACTAACTCTTGTAATGATTTCTTGGAGTACCCCCAGTTTATAGCAAATCCAATTGAAAGAATTGCTGATGGAATTAAACATAATACTTCAGCAATTGAAAGAATAACATCAAAATTGAAACTTTCCTGTTTTGGGGAAAACACTTCTGAATCATTATAAGCTCTGATTGGCCAATTTGAGGCTAAAGAACTCGGGGGTCTTTCAAATTTGAAATGTGGTAGTGGGTTTTTGCTAAAACGTTGTTTTTGTGCGATTGAAAGATTGAGAATTGGGATTCTCACCGTAGAGGTTTGGATGTTGGGTTTGTGGTGTTTGCAGTAGAAGCAGAGATTGTGATTAGGATGCGATGAACGTGGATTTGTTAAGAGATTTTGAGATGAGGCGGACATTGCATAAGGGTTTCTTGATTTCTAGTAGTGTTTACTATGGCATGTAGAGAGGGATGAATAGAGAGATAGATGTGTTAATGGAGATTTACGAGTGTATTTTCTTCTCCACTGTTAAGACAAAAAGTTCTCCCGAGTATTGACGATTTCCCCAACAAGAGGCTATAACGAAAAGTTCAGTAAAAGAAAAATAAAAAATGAAGAGGAATAGTTGACTTTAGTTGACTAATATTCTTTTGAACTTGGCATGGGTTTTAACTTTTAAAACGGAGAAAACCAAAGAATGATAAAATGCAACCAACAAAGGGAATTTGGCTTACGATATCGGCAGAGATTTCCGTCCAGAGAAATTTGATGTTTAGTCCACCAAATCCGATCCGGGTTAATCTATAGTCCAATGGGAGAATTGATTTAATTACGGGTCCAAAAATGTTTTGAATACATAAAATTACTTTCAGAAAAATCATGTCGTTGTCGTTCACAAACCAGAAAATCGAAAAACTATTTCCAGATCGAAATCAAAAATTTGGGCACCAAAAACCGAATCAAAAACTGTAAAATAAAAATCAATCATCAATAACAGTGTGTAATCAACTAATCTCATTGTATGTTGTTGAATCACACAATGCAGTGTATAAATCTAAGTCAAAACAATCGCACTCAGTGTAACCAAACTCCAAAACAGTGCCTTCCGGAGCAAAAGTAAATTGGCATTGCTCTAATCAACACGAACTTAAGTAGCCACTGACCAAACCAACTTGTTGTTTCTAGTTCAGACAAGTAAAGTCACCATTATATAGCGAGAAGAGATCTTGCTGGAGATGATAGATATCAGGAGAATGAATCTGTTGCATAAGCTGCTCAATATGCAACTAAATTAAGGAAGAGATAAAAAAAAATAAGTAATTGAACACAAGAATTGAACCCCAATAAATCTCTAAATCCACCAATCCACCCATATCAAGGTCGTCCATCACCCATTCGCGGATAACAAATCTACCCAATAATTGTTTTTCTTACTCGCTCAATAAATATAATTAATAAAAAGCAAAAATATACACAAAGCTTAGATTATGCCAATCTAACTAGCCAAGAAAGGCCAACGAAACTAACACAACCTATTTGAAACAATAATAAATTTTTCCAGACCATTCCACAGCTGCAATGAACGCTAGCCTACACTCATAAAATTTATAAATATCCGCAGCAAGCAAACATGCTTGGTAGAATACAAATTTGATGAGGATAGGCATTTAAAACTCGACATTTAAATAGACTGGACGCCAGTGAGATTAAATCCGCCAGATAAGATTTCATCCGTTGCTCAGTATACGGAACTAGGAATTACTGGTTAATCCAGTTGAGAGAAACCCGTTAGTGTATAGTCCACCCATATTTTCTTTTGCTTCGCTGGTCCAAAAACATGTTTTTGGACCAGATTTTTTACTCGCTCGTCCAACGCATGTGCGAATGCTATTATGTACTTTTAAAAAATTTCAGAAGTACCCTTTCTCCAACGATATACATTGAACACCTTCTAATCAGATTTATTTTAATGCTTTCAGTTCCTTTTCTAACGTGGAAAGCTCTAACGATGGAGATGAATAAAAACCAGAGAAACTACTGCAATCAACTATATCTTCCAAAATTTAGGATCTGTTTTTCTTGTTTGCTGGTGTTTTTAGGGTTTTCGTTTGAAGATCGTTTTGGTGCTCTATGATCAGCTATCCATCCAATCCAGGTATGTTCTATATTAAGTGATGGTAAATAAGTGAAACAAGTGAAGAAGAAGATCAAGAAGATTCACAAATAAATCCACGAAGAAGAAGAAGGAGGAGGATATGTAAATTCACTAATTTTTGGGTTTTGATTCATGCTCTTTACTCTTCTTTTTCATTTGGATCTAATTCTCAATATTGGAAGACGAGGAAAACGTGATTTTAATCGACATGATGTTATTTTATTTGATTTACTTTTTTTTCTTTTAAAATCATGATTTATTTATTTTTTACATTTCTTATAATCATACAATACATATCAATATCTACAGTGGGATTATACACTTTTGTTCAATACATATTGATACGTATTGTTGGACCTTACACTTTTGCTTTCGATACATATTTTCATTAAGCACATATTAATATGTACTGTTGGATTACTATGTATTGTGGGATCATAAAAAATTTCCTTTAGTACATACCAATATGTATTTGCTGAATCAATATGTACCTTGGGATGATACACTTTTTCCTTCAGTACATATCAATATGTATTGCTGGATCAATATGTATCGTGGGATAATACACTTTTTCCTTCAGTACAATATGTATTGTTGGATCAATATGTATTGTGGGATAACAATATGTACTGCTCTTGGTGATTAGCAGAGATCTTCTTCTTCTTTCACTGGGTCATAGTGATTTTTTTTCGGTATCCTAATTTGATTTTAAACTTTTAGTTTTATGGTCCCCAATCCCTTTAGTTTATCAGGTCATTTGTTTACAAAACTTTGAACAAACTAGAGATAGACTCATATATGCTCATTCAGTTGCTGATATATTTGTAGTTATATACATGAGAGAATATGTTTACAAGAGGATCAAGTATCCAATGGATTTTAACATGTCCATTCGCGTATGATCTTCTAGTCGACAGATTTGGACAAACCCATCAACATCCAACCTGCCAAGTAGCGGACTGGTTACCCGTCAAAATGTTGATGGGCCCGGGTAGATCCAATAGATTCAGGATTATCTTCTCGGCCCTAGTTTTATCAATCTGGAAGATCAAAATTGGTTAGAAAATTCTATTTGAAATATCTTTACGTTAAATAAGCATTTTTTAAGATTCCAGATTCTACCATTGAAGGAATAAAAAAAGACAATTATGATGGGACGGGGAAAAGGATAATTAAAGACGTTTATATTACTTATTGGGATAAGTTTTGCAGAAGCAAACAAAATAAGAGATTAGGCTTGAGGGGTTTGGTTGTTCTAGTAATGCACTTCTTCTAAAAACACATCAAAGATTGTGAAATAACTCAAATCAGCTATGGGCTAATGCCTTACAGTCTAAGTATTTTCCTTATACCATTCTCCTTAAAGTCGGTGAAAAGGAAGATACCTGGAAAATCTTGCACATGAATGTGAATTTCATCAAATATTTAGTGTCTAGAAGTTGGTTAGCAAGTGGTTAAAAAATAAAATTTTGGGATTCTTATTTGGTCCTAAACTTGCTCAGTCCTCCAACTCCAAGAACCAACTACTCATTCAGACATCCAACACCATATTATGGTTTCTCAACCGATTAATGTAGGATTAAATCCTTAGAAGATCTATGTGGTTAATACTCGCTTTGACAATGAAATTCCTGATAAAATCTTCAAATTAAGAATTCCAAGAAATTATGAGGATAGGTTGGTGTGAAGTTAGACAAATAATTGAGTTTTCATGGTGTAGTCATATTTTAACAAGCTGATACGGTTAGAAACAAAAACCAATATAAAAGCAACATTCATGAGAAGGTCTAGAAATAGTTATGAGGTCTCAAAAGTATGCCTAGAATAAAATATTTTTCCAATTGAAATATTTTTCTGACTATGTACTATCTAGTGAGATATTAACAATAACATAGGACGGGAAATTTCAGCATGTACGTGCTTTATGTGGTCATGACAACGAAACAAATCATGAGCATATTCTTATGGAGTGTTCTTTCACCAGAGTTGTGTTTACTTCAATTCCTCGTAGCAAAAGATTAATTGCGGGCCACAATGCCATTCAATCTTGGTTTACAAGTTGCTTTGCAGAGTCTCAGTATGATTAACTTCTTAAAAAATGACTAGGTCATTCAGATACCTTGTGCACTTTGGAAAATATGAAAAAATATGTCCAAAAGTGTCCCTGATAAAACTAAGCCAAACCCAATTATAACAATAAGGAAAATATACCACTATGTATCTCACTATGTAATTACAAATTATGTTCATTTGGATAAACCTTCTTTTAAAGAATATCAAACAGACACTTTTTTCTATCCCTTATCTCGTTATTAGTTGTGATGCATCCTTTAATATAAGAAATTTTGCAGGTACACACTAGTCTTCTAGACGCATCTATATACACAAACAGTTGAATATTGAGGAAGCTGAATGTGACGCATTTTGAAAGCAATTTGTTGGGATATAACCTTGCAAATACAATGCCTAACGTTGGTGGAGAAAAGATTAAAGAATGTTGATGCTGCTATCAACGAAGTATACACAAGCTTAACTTGGTAGAACCAAAGGATTGTTGAGGATATTATGTTTCATCTTAGCAGTTTTAATAGTTGGAAATGCCAGCATATTAGCAGAGATTTCAATAAGTCAGTAGATGTTCCGGCGAAGCATGTTAGGAAGTACAAAATATCTGAAAATTTTGACAAGTTTTATTTGAAATTTAATCTCTCTCCTTGTTATGAATGAGATACGCAATATAATACTAGTTTAATACATTTATCGAATCCTATATTTTCATAATAGAAAAAAGACAATCCATATGGTCAATAAAATATTCATAAAATATATTTAGCCTTAGCAGACGAATGTTCGTAATGAATAAAAATTGAATTCATCCAAAATCCATTTAAGAATGAGTTTCGTTTCTCAGATTGAGTGTGGGCACAAACTATTTCTCATCCAACCACGCCGTTTACGAAAGTGAGTATGTTTTGAAGCCCATTTTAAGATCGAGTCGAACCCTAGGGTTGGGACTTGTGCCTGTGCATCGTATTATTTACAGGTATACATGTCACCGTAAATAATTCTCAAATGAATGAGTTATGTACCATTTAATTTCTTAACTTGGCTAGTGTTACCATAAAAATTCCAAAGATTGCGTTGTTCGAAGTAGAAAACAAAATAAAATCAGGATTCAAAATCCATTAGACTTGGTATACTTTAATTAACCGGGTGTTGCTGATTTTATGGCAGTCAAGTTAGCAAGATAAGGGGTGTCTAAAGGTTGTAAACAACTTTTCCCCAATTTAATATAAACCCTAGAAACTAAATTTTGTTCCCGTTGATTTCTCTTCCATATCTTTCCTTTTTTTTAATACCAAACATCGACTGTCTTTTCAATCAATTAATACTTATAAATTCAAAAAGTAAAATAATGTATGTCTTTTTTTACCTAAAATGGGAAAGATATATCATCGCAACTTTGACGATCATTGAAGGTTTTCTTCACATACGAAGAACATGATCCACGATCAAGGTTTTTGATGATAATCCTTTTAGATGTGTTCATCACGTTGTGTCGGAACAAATATGCCATATAAGTTTGGCGGACGATGAGAAGCTAACCCAATGCCAGTATATCATAAAGATGATGTCCTTGTGCTTACAGGAAGACAAGGAGTTTTAGAACTATTTTCGTGTGAATCAATCGTGAATGAAACATAAGTGATCAACAACTAAAAGTTCAACGAGATTCCCCGAGATAACATATATACTATGTCAAAAGGAGTATCAAACATCATGAACTTATGCTTAAAGATTCAAAGGAAGCACTTATTGATCTTCATTCTCAACTGGTAGAGATAAACAAACATACAACTGAAAAAGAAGGTGTTTGGAAGAATTTGAGTCTTGAGTTTGATCGTGAAATCAATTGTTAATTTATTCAAATGTTTGTGTAAAGTCTATCCAAAGTATCAATATTATGAATGATTAAGCTTTTATTTAAATCTTTTGTGTCATTCTTCTTGATAGTTATGATTGCATAGCTTGATGTGAATGAATATCTTTTATGTTTTGCTTTCGGTTATGAGATGTTATTTCGGTTTTCACTAACCCTAATTTTCGATATCATATTATGGTGGTCTCTTATGATTTGTCGATTTTTGATATAACAAGATTCGATTCTAACCTATTGGAAGGCTATATGAAATTATCATAAAGAGATACTGACTAAAACTCATGTATCAAAGTCACAATGATTCCATTATCGATTTATATTTACATAAGTTATGTATTTAGCATAACATATGAGTTTCGGTTTTAGGTTTTTATTATTGGAACGTAATAGCTAAAATCGATTCAACCTTTCTCTGGTAAAGGTTGTTTTGCTTGTTATTCTTTTGTTTTGCAGGGGAATAACAACTAACAGGGGGAGAGTTCTTATTGAACTGGTACTTAATGATATATCCTTGCGGGGAAAGTGGTTGTGGAAATCGAGGTAAAAGTTTTTCTTATAGTCTTTACTGATATGAAAACTAAGTTAATTTTGATCTTAGTTTGTCACATCGAAGCGTAAGGTAACGGTTTTTGTGTTAGTTAAGCGTCTTCTTGTTAAGAAAATCTAATTTAATTGTTTTTTTTTTGCTTTGCTTAATGAAACACGGTGCAATTGTTATATTTCCATTATTTTGTTTGGATTGTTATGTTTCAATTATTTCCGGTTAAGAAAAACCAAGACAATTCTGATTATTGTTTTTGCTTAACAAAAAAGGGATCATTTGTTTTAGTCCTTTTGATTCCTGATAAGAAAAACTAAGTTAATTCTGACCTTAGTTTAAGCTTATCAAATGTAGGTTCCATTATTCAAGTCTAATTGAATAAAGCGGTTATACATACATAATCGGTTCGGTTTTGTAACTAAGTTATCTTAGTTGACTTATCGGACTAAAGGAATCTTAAGGCAATTGTTTCCTTGATAACGTGCTACAATAGATAATTTAGGTAATTTCGATGTTAGTATTGCTTATCTATAATGGTATCTGAAACCTTTGTGCTTAACTCTTATAGGTTGTACAAGTTCTTATAAATTTGTAAAGTCCTTTCAGTTTGCTCTTATGATTATGCGTTCCTTTGTCATTTATGTGAAAAAAAAGGAGAATTATATGGAGTAATAAGTGATTAATGATCACTAGGAATGCTTCAACAAAAGAGTAAATCATAGACTAGGGGGAACATATCATCATACCGTGTAGTATTTTATACTACAAAAGAAGAATAACAAATATGTTCGGATTGAATATATACCTAGCTTTCCTTTAGGAGGAGTAAAGTTTTTGCCATTCAAATGTCAACAACGTCATTTATTTTTTGAGTATGTGCAGGATATGTGCTGTTAAAACTTAGAATTAAGCGTATGTAGAATGACTTACTTGTAATTCATTTATCTCCATTGTATTAGAGTTTTGTTACTAAAATTGACAAAGGGGGAGATTGTTAGAACATTGCTCGGTATACCCCACCAACGTTGGCATGTAAAGATTGGTTGCCATATTTTAGTATCAAAACTCAATTAGAGTCGCTTGATTAAGATTACTAGAGTCAACTTCGTTTATGTTAGAATAAAAATTATAGGAATGTTTAGACATATAAGTATTACTTCGAAGACCTGAAGAACGCGAGGACATATCAACTACAATGAAGATATCATCCTTCCACTTGAGGTAATACTGACTTGACTTGTTTCCATTCCTATCATTTCTTTCAAGTCGTTTAAGATTGAAAACATAATTTGAACATGCACATGATTCTCATTGTTTATTGTTCAAAGATATTCCTCGATACTCAAGGTGATCCCAAACCAAAATATTGGAGAATCTTTTAATTAAGATTTTCGAATTATATGTTTTTGATTTTCCAGCAATCAAAACATATCCCTAAAAAAGCTAAACTATGAAATTTTCTAAGAGAGATTTCAGAATTACATGTTGGATATTATTTGGAATATGAAAACCGAAATTAGGTACTTCATTCCATACCTTGAGAATCATTTCGGTTTTGGAATTTCCTTATTGTCCAAACATCCTTAGTATATAAATAATAAAGTTAGTTTGTCTTACAAACTATCCTTAGCCAGGAAAACTTCATCATTTTGTTGTTTTCGATGGATCCGACTAATAGCATTACTTGTAATACTATTATGGAGAGGAGAGTACCCCAATTATGCAAAATCTCTTACGTCGGCTCGTTTAAAGACTTCTGTGGCATCAAGAAGCTATAGAAAGTACTGTTGGAGGGAAACTAGATAGTTGCATTGTTATTTTAGTTTTCGATTATTGATTTGATTGACTAACAATTGTTGGACATTTGATTGCAACTAGTTTGATTATTCTTGAGAACCTTCTCTTCTGACATAAGGTCACTCAAACTAGATCAAAGGATTGACGGGATATTTAGAACTGCTTTTGATATGTAGACAATTATGATAATCCATTGTTAACAGACTCCCATTCTATGCGTGATTTATCATAAGTGGAATCAAGTTTTGTATGCATGTACAATTGAAGACAATTGAAGATTTGAAGACAAAAAGATTTTTCTTACTGGTTTCGCATCTTGTGATTTTTGTGCACACACCTTGATCGGTTGGGATCCGACTAAGTTCTTATTTATCTTTGGTAGATTTGATCAAGTAGTCATGTAGATCAGCAACTATTATCTGGTATTCTTCAACATCTGAATCTGATAGCTTGTGAATCTTTATCTGATCATTTCAGATCTTGATTGATCTTACCAGAAAAAAGAGTTTACTTGTTAAAAGGAAGAGCCTTTGTCAATACTCAACATATATTTATTCAAAGATGAATATTGTGGTTACCAAACAGCTTTGTTCCTTTACTGTTTGGAAGACGATCAACATGAGTTGAGTGCTTAAGACTTTACATCGGTAAATCAACTCAAGATAGTGATTTCTTTCTTGGGACTCACGTGTGTTGGCCAGGAGGTTGTAGGAGCATGGATACCGAGAGGACTAAGTAATTGGTGATAGATTACTTGGTCTCAACTATACGAAGTTGGCTTTGTTCTTTGTATAACAACTTAATTCTGAGCCCCTAAGTTTTTCTGCATTTGTTGTTTCTTCGTTAACATAATCCTGTTGTGTGATTTACTTTTACTTTTACTTTCCGCGGTATAATTGTTTTATTATAATTAAAAGTAAATACACTAGTACGTTAATCCAAGGAACTTGATAGTAATCCTATAGTGTATCGGTTTCATACCATAACTATTATCAAGAGTATACCTTGTTGTTGTATTGTCTCGACTTTGTCTATAGACGATCACACTAGGTATCAGACTTAATAGGTTGATATCGAAAAGATTATGGTATACTTGGGCACTCTTTTCGTTTCAGGTTACGTTATATTCATGAAAGTTCTAAGATAATCGGCCTATATATAGTATTCCTGCAGCTTTTCAGAATCAGTTTGTATGCAATGAACAATAAACCGATTCTGAATTCAAATAGGAATCGACTTATGTTGATATCCCTATAAACCGATTCTGAAACAACCTCAACTGCGAATTTATTCAGAATCGGTCTATGTGGCTAATCATGTAATCTGATTATCGTTCAAATAAGTTACAAGAAAAAAACAACTTTTAGTTTTACAATCGGACTATATGTAATCTAACAAGCTCCAATTGTGGTCCATTTTCGTTTTGCATAAACTATTAAAATTCAAATTTAGTACATTACAACAATAAATTAGCACGGTACTATATTACCAAATTGATCTTGTAACTGCATTAGATGAAATTCTCTATTTCTTAGTGCGAGATTTAACTATCAATACGGCCTCGAAATGATAAAACGACTCTCCTATCCATTTAGTATAAGCATCTTGTGCCGCAAACCTGTCGCCTCTGTGCCTAACGAGAAGCCCGTTGTACTTATAACACAATTTCTTAACGTGAATCCTCTTTGAATAAATATGGTCTAGCTCACAATGATGACATGGTTTCTTGTACGTACCGCCCATCTTTAGAACGAAAGGACTCGATGCAACTTGAATCTAAAATATACTTTCATGTTGATGTTCCTTGGGAAGATCCTTGACTATGTAATAAGTATTCACCCATTCAGTCTCTTCCTCAACATCCTTTAGTTTATCCCTTTGGTTGGTCTTGACCTCGTATCTTTGCCTTGAATACGTCTTATTCTTCTACCGCAACACTTGATGATGATGTGTTAGTTCGTTTGCTTCTTTTAAGTATGTCTTCAAATGAATTGGCAGTTGATGATGATGGGATAGTTCGTTTGCATCTTCTGAGTATGTGTTCAGATGAATTGGTAGTTGATGATGGATTTGACATCTTTGAATGAAATAATGAGTAATGGAAAAATATTTCTTTGAATAAAGTAGTGTATGGTAGAGAATATGCTATCCTCTTTATATACACAAGGGATCACCAACTATAATTTCAATAAAAAAATAAAAAAATAGTCGTTTGCGGCAATAATCGAAGTATATGTAGGCGCGTATAGTCTGATTGTGAACTTGAAATTCTGGGAAATAACTATCTTATCATAATCGGTTTATATATGAGGCACATAAAGAACGATTATGTATGAAGAAAATCCAGAAAAGTGGGCGTTACATCAACCCAAAATCGGCTTACGTATGTATAAAACAAAAACTGATTCTTTGAAACATCAATCATAATAGGTTTACTGATATGGCACAAGGGGAAGCGATAAAAGACAAGGAGAATCCACTCTTTAATGGTGATGATAGAAACTCCAATCCAGGAGAATGACTCTAATCCAAGAGATAAAATAAGATAACAATGGTGTTTAACCAAACAAATTTAATAATTTCATTAATCAATAAAGCGAGCTAATCCAAGCTACTTGACAAACAACAGGAAAAGACTATTTATAACCATCGACTAACCAGAACTTCACATACGTGTGAAGTTTATCCTACCAACTTGACTCTCAAAGATACTTATCTTTAAAGTTCTCTATCTTATTTGACTAGGAAACTAACCAACTAACAAATTCAAAGTAAATCCTAAAAAACTAAACACTAAACCTAAGATATATCCAAGATATATGTCAAATCTTGAAATACAGGTAAATCCCAAATACACGTCTCGTATCAGGCTCCCCCACTGCGACAAAATTCGCCTCGAGTTTACGCTGAAAATGACAAGTCCAAGAAAGAATTTTAGAGCTCCCACTAGCAACACAACTCGATCTTGAATTATGCATCGGAACTACTAACCATTCGGAACAGCATAATTTTTTCTTCAAAATCATGTCCGGGTATACTAATTATATACCCCTAGTTTTGAAACCCAACAAATATACCCCTATAAATCAATAAATATATCCCTATCATTTGAAAACCTTATCCATTTAAAAATAGATTACACTAATACCCTCACTCATGTAATATATTTATTTATTCCAAAATACAACAAATTTTTTATCTACCACTTCACCGCCACCGCCACCATTTTACCACCACCACAACCGCTCAACGACCACCACCAACCGCCACCGCCACCGTTTTACCGCCACCGCCACCGTTCAACGACCACCACCAACCGCCACTACCACTCCACCACCGCCGCCGCCATCACCACCACCACCACCACCGCTGCACCACCACTCGCCACCACCCGCCGCCAGTCCGCCACCACCCGCTGCCAGTCCACCACCACCCACCCGTTACCGGTGCTGTCAACAACCGAAGTTGATCCTCAAAGCAAAAATCAGAAAATAAGAAAGAAAAAAATAATATCGCGTCAACAACCGAAGTTGATCCCACAATATGGTGTCAACAATAGAAGTTGATCCCTAAAACAAAAATCAAAAAAATGATAAAAAAAGGTAATATGGCGCCAACAACCGAAGTTGATCCCAAAATCTGGTATTAACAACCAAAGTTGATCCCCAAAACAAAAATCTGAAAATAAGAAAGAAAAAAAAAATGGCCTCAACAACTGAAGTTGATCCCAAAATCTGGTGTCAACAACCGAAGTTGATCCTCAAAACAAAAATCTGAAACTAAGAAAAATAAAAAAAAAAATAATACGTCGTCAACAACCAAAGTTGATCCCAAAATCTGGTGTCAACATCCTAAGTTGATCCCAAAATCTGGTGTCAACAACCAATGTTGATCCCAAAAATTAATGTACTATAATTAGTGAACCTGACGTGAATCGAACACGCGCTTTCTGATGTAGAATCAGTTGTTCTACCATTACACCACAAGTTCGTCTAAATGACTAAATATAATACTTGGATGTTTCTCAACTTCCTATTAATTAAGCAAATTAACTTACCGAATCAATCAATAAATGCATCAAGAGACAATACCACCAATATCTAGGTAAGCACCAGGGATAAAATGCATTTAACATGCAGTAAGAACATTGTATAACAGTCACTCTACCTTCTGTTTACTGCACTGTAACAGACACTCTACCTATCTGTATATGGACATGTGCATGCATGTACGGCCAAAAACAAAAAGGTGAGCAAAATGGTGAGTGTCTTACTACATATCAAAGGCTCCCCCGTTTCTGGAAATGAAGGATCCTTTCCAACACACACAGAGTGATAAGCTTTATGACAACCCCTGTGAAACTATTATCTGGAAATGAAGTTGATCCCACAATATGGTGTACATGAATAAGCCAAACTTTTTCATGGAAGATAGATTATGACTAAGCAAACAATTTTCACGTGGACTGCGATCCTCATTTCTCATCTGGAACTGTCCATTCAAAATTCTTCATTTCTTCCTAAACTAATTATTGTGTTAAAAGACAACAAGCAAGAGCGTCCGACAATTAATACAAGTTCAAGTGATGGAATTCTATAATTGTTGCCTAACAATCTGAACTAACTACTGGTGTCAGTTCAATGACCTCTCAAAGTGTCTCATATAACAAAACTAGTCTGCTGACTACCGTACCATATAAGTCCTTTCTATGACAGTCTATGGTATCAAGGAAAACTCAAAAACAATTCAGAATGTGTTAATGGCAACAATAAGTTGGGAATTGTGGAACCAACCTGAATTCAGTCCAGCAGAAAGTACTATCCCAACGAAAGAATTAGCAACCGCGTCATAGTGGGTAGTATTTATCCCAAATATTAGAACCTTAGAGTTTTGCTACAAGTGACTCTTGAATCTTAAAGTTGTTCTCTGTGACCGGATACTGCAACCACTAAGTCGAGCACCGTTAAGTGATTCATAAAAAATTACTCCATAATAGAAATTGAGTTGAATTATTTCCATGACCTGAATTGGTTTTGGTATCTTGGTTTTGATGTATGGCCACCATCTATCTTCCACAATGGATTTTACAAGACAACAAGCTTGTAATCCAGTTATACCATCAAATGGTGGGGACTAGAACATTACAACCTCAATAAAAATGCGTTATCAAATGAGTACCTGCCACATGTAATTCGATGCAAAGGCATTGATTGCAGCAACTCCATAATTTTAACCGGGTAGCTATTTATCTTATGTGCCATTGAATTCCAGAAAGCACGACGTAACCAAGCCAATAATTGGAGTAATTACCAAACTTAATAGCTTCAACTGAATCAAATGATGCCCGCAAAATGCACCTAAACACACATTTCATGTGTAGTTTAGGAAAGAAAAATTCAGATGCTTCTCCTCTAATTTACAAATACAAAATCAATCACTTTCAAAAGATCAAAATTATACAGTGAAATCAACAATCTCTACAAACATCATGAAACTAGTAAACCGTGAAAAATACAAATTACATATAAAGATGCATTCTTTCTTGTTTGTAGATTATGAAATCAAATTGACCACCAAATTCATTCCGATGAAATTTATGAATCAAAATCAGTAACCCTAGGTCAAGGAGTAATGAAACAGCAGATGTAAATTAAAAAAATTACCGAAGATTAGAAATTTGATTTTGATGAAATTAATTGAATCAGTATCCAAACCAAAATCATAAGAAACGTTAACAAGATTAAACACATAATTGATTGTTTTACCTATTTATTCTTCATGTCGATTGTTCTTAAAGAGGACGTTGATCGATCTCCGAAATCAATTCTCAAAACGTATCAACAAACTGAAAAAGGTAGAGATAACAGTGGTGGTGGTGATGGGTGAGGAGAGGAAGAAGAAAGAGAGATATTTTTGAGATTCGAAATTGGAAATGAAACCATTTGTCTTCCTAGGAGGCGGAGGCAGAGGTGGTGGTACCGTGGTAGCAGTAGATGTCGTGAAAGAGAATGAGACTTAGGAGAGAAGGAAAAGGGAAAAAAATCAGAAGTAAATCTATCATAGATACGAAGGGTGAATTTGGTATTAACGATAGAATGGAATTCCTTCGAAACTGTAGGGGTATAAATAAAGTTGATAAGGGTATTAGTAAAGTGTCGTGAATAGTAGGGGTGTTTATAACCCTCGCGTTTTTAGGGGCCATTCAAAAGGATTTAGCGGCCAACAATAAAACAAAAAAGGTCATCCAAAGGAAAAATGTAGCCAGCCCTTATCTCGCGTAATTCGTAATGGCAAAATTATCCTTATATATTCGGATGATATGATAACATTTTTATCCTCCGATTGCAATCGGAAGCCAAAATATTACCCAGACTTCCGATTGTAGTCGGTGCAGTATTAGAATGATTTCTGTTTCATTTTTTCCATTTATTTTTCATTTTTGAGTTGCTAGAGTTATAGAGAAGAAGGTGAAGGAAAAAAGGGAAAACCCATTTTATCACTACAAAAATGGATGGATATGAAGAAGAAGGTGAGAATCATGGCGAAGAACAAAATGTTGAGGGTTCGCAACCGTTTAGAGAAGACGATTTGGGGTATATGTTGAATGATCCAAACTTTTGTGGAGAGGAAAACCTAGACGACCCTTTCATGGAAGAAAATAGAGAATCGCCTGATATTGAAGCTAACGATGCATGTAAAACACAGGTATTGTGTTAAGAAACTCAAATACCCGATTTGCATGCGTTTGTGTGCTTTGGTAAACAAGAAAAACCGATTATTGCATGCATTGAATGCCATGAACTACCCAGATTCGGTAGATAATTTCTCGAATAAACTTACGAATATAACACACTGAGTACCAAATATGTATATTCGGTAGTTCCAAGATAGTAGTTTACTGCCGAATATGAGAAAAAACCCCAAACTGGTTTTCCAAAAAAATCTTCATTCGGTAGTTATGCAGAGTTATTTACCCCCGAATGGCCCCAAAAACGAATTCCCCAAAAAATTTCAAAACTCAGTATTCTTATCCTTTACAATCGGTAATAGTTTAACATTATTTGACTGCCGAATATAACAGTGGCCTCAAAATAAAATTTCCGAAAACTTGAAAATCGGATGTTTATCGATTAAAGTTATCTCCCGGTTATTTATATTCGGCTGTTTTACTATATATTTTAGCTTCCGATGATATCATTTTTGGCACTCAGTAAACTGTACATTCATCTGCATAAACCGGGTGTTTTGGATAACCGATAGGATTCCGAATATAGTATATTCGGGAGTTTTACTTATTTAATAACCTCCGATTATTGTATAATAATTTGTTGCTTTCATATGCAGGCCGTTGAAGAGTTTGTTGATGATTTCTATTTGAGGCCCGACACTTCCCTATAATATGCAAACGATTTGGTATACTCATTACTACTTTTCTTTTTTTTTCAAAATTTATATGTTAAATGGTCATGCTTATTAGATTTGTTTTGTTTTATGCACGTTTAGACATTTGGAAGTAAGAAGGAGGCAAAGGAATGGCTTATGAACAAGGCAAAAGATAACATGTGCGTGGTAGTTCAAAATAATCATGTTAGTGACACTCGATTTGAAATGATTTGCGAGCGAGGTGGGACGCGAAAGAGTCACTAACGATGGTTTAATTTTTTTGGGTTGTTTGTTCCTTTTTTGTATTTCTTCTTCCATTGCTGCAATTGATGTAGTTGTTCGCTTGCATCTTCGAAGTATGTTGTCGATTGATGATGGACTTTCCATTGAAAAGGTTTTTCATTCTGATTTTTTACTCAATAATAACTGAGAGGGGTTACCCTCCTTAAATAGATTAGAGTTCCAACGGCTCTAATTTTTGAAAATATGACCGTTGAGGTTTCTGAAAATATGGTCGTTGAGGTTTCGTATCAATGATGCACTACAATCGGTTGCTAACGATACACGTATTCCCTACGAATAAAGCATTCGGAGGACAATTGTTTTTGTAAAGTCCCGAAAGTACGATGGCCCAAAAATCAGAATTTGGGAAAAACTGATACTTTTCAAATTATGAACTTGAAATAATCGGAAGTTAACTCAGTTACCAAAACTTCCGAATATGGGGTGTCTAACCTTCTATATTGTCTCTTGGAACCACCTAGAGCCATGGCATGGTTTGTTTTAAACTTGTAATATTCGAAGGATAATTTTTTTTATAAAGTTCCGAATGTACGATGGCCCAAAAATCAGAATTTGTGAAAAACTGATACTTTTCAAATTTTGAACTTGAAATAATCGGAAGTTAACTCAGTTACCAAAACTTCCGAATATGGGGTGTCTAACCTTCTATATTGGCCCTTTGATGAGTGCTAAAAAATGCATATTTATATATATTTTTCTTGGCATTTAACTCATCTTTTGTGCTCTAATTCTCCATTTTTAACCCATATTCTGTATTTTCATTGTTTTCGAGAATAAATCTTTTTATTAATTAATTTTGCATTTTTAGGTACTAAATAAAGCATGGTTATCTCACGGAGCGAAAAGAGCAAAGGAACGGCAAAGACTCCCGCTAGGAGGAAGCGAAGAATGATGTTTGCAAGAGCCGGATCAACGAGAAGTGGGCTTGAAGAGGAAGAATTGTTCTTAAAGAAGATATGGGATTGGCATACCCAAGGCCCAAAACCCTTACCCAAATCCATTTCCATTATCCATACCCATTTCCATGAGAGCCGTCAAATTGGATCCATCTTGTCATCCAACGGTCGCCTCATCATTGTGCATCAAAATCCGAAGCTCCTGTCAAACACCATAGTACCTAACTCCATCTGAAGCCGTCAGTTTTGTTGTATCTCATAATCCAACGGTCGATACATACCTCTCCATCGTAGCCGTTCGATTCAATCTATATGGGATCATCCAACGCTCTTTACTTGCTGTTCATCAAAGTTCGCTACACCCGCTTCACACCCTAGCATCCAAAACCATCGACTTCACCCAAACAAGTTCTTCTTCCCCAAATCTTTTTTCCCCAAAAACTCTCTTCTTCCCCCGACAGTTGCAGTCGAGCTCTGCTCCTGCCTCTCTTCCATGTCCACTGCCACCCTGTCATCGCCACTTCCTCCACTGTCACCAAACACCACCTACACGCCGTAGCTACCTCCCCTACCTCTATAGCCATCTAACTCATTGATTTTTCACCACTGAAATCCTAGGTGATAAATCAATAAATTAGGTGAGGCTATAAGACGCAATTGAAGACATGGAGAGGAGCAGAGAAGAGAGAATAGGCATGGGTCGACATCAATTCAGGGATTAGGTGAGTGGACTTTTCAATTCAAAAATTAGGGTTTGCAAGTTAGGGTTTCGAAATTTGGGGATATTTTGTTGTAAACTATAAATAGGAACTGATGTAGGATGTTAAAGGGTGTTCTTGGTTAGCCGAGATACCCCTAATTGGGTTAATTTAATTTAATGTCAATTTTGATTTCTCTGTTAATTTAGAGTTCTTCATTTGCTGCCGCTGTCCAAATTTCAATTCCATACTTTATTGTTTAATTCCATGTTTAGGTTAGTTTTAATTTCAAATTCAGTTAATTTCAATTTTCAATTTTATTCTTAGTGTTTGCTGTTAATTGTCTGTGTTACTGTTAATTTTATTTTGTAAATTTTGTTAATGTTTCATTGTTTAATCTATGTTAGGATAGTTTAATTAGAATGTTGCACTGTTTAATTTCACTGTAAATGCTCCTGATTTGTGTATGTTACTATGTTATCTCTGTGATGTTTACTGTTTTGTGTGAATGTTAGGCTAAAGCCTTTGAAGCATTGGATTGATTGAGCAGTGGGGAGAAACTAGTGCTCACTAGTGACTATGAGCAAACTGGTTCTCTTCCCACTCTAGTTGTATGCCTAGGCTCCCAACTTTGCCTTTCATTTTTTGTATCTTGTTCTTTCTTCACTCTTGGCCTTTCATAACTGTTTTGTGCCCTGTTCTTCCTCTGCCTTTGGCCATTGGCCACTGTTTTTCTTCATTTTCCACTGTCCATTTTTCCTATATCAATTTTCACTGTTCTTGGCTTAGTGCCACCATTACTTCATTGCCATCTCTTCTTTTCTCCTTGCCTTGCTACTCAGCTGCCTTGGCCACTGCCCTGCAACCCTGCTGCTGCTGCTGCTTTCCTTCCTCTTGCTACTGCTGCTGCTACTTCTTCTCATGTTGCTGCTCCCAGCTCCTGTTGCCTTCACTTCTCCAGCCTTGCTGTGCTCCTGCCAGGCCCAGCCTTGTTTGCTGCTGCTCCAAACAGCTAGCCTAGAACCAAAGGCTAAAAGCCCAGGTTTAATCCCAAGCTCAGTTCACTACACTGAGCCCAAAACCTAAGGCCCAGTTCACTGTTACCAAGCCCAGTTCACATCAAAAGACCAAAAGTCCACTAAGCCCAAAGCACAATTAGAAGCCCAATAGCAATTTAGAGCCCAAATAGCTAGAAACTCCAAACACCCCCAGTCTCTGTGGATCGACCCGTACTTGCACGAGCTACAACTGACGACCGTGCACTTGCGGTATTACTGTAGGCCCGCGTTTTCATTTCGCTTAATTTTCACACACTTCCGGGCCCACCACCCTTGGAATCACCTAGAGCCATGGCATGGTTTGTTTTGAACTTGTAATATGCGGAGGATAATTTTTTTTGTAAAGTCCCGAATGTACGATGGCCCAAAAATCAGAATTTGGGAAAAACTGATACTTTTCAAATTCTGAACTTGAAATAATCGGAAGTTAACTCAGTTACCAAAACTTCCGAATATGGGGTGTCTAACCTTCTATATGGCCCTTGGAACCACCTAGAGCCATGGCATGGTTTGTTTTGAACTTGTAATTCGGAGGATAATTTTTTTGTAAAGTTCCGAATGTACGATGGCCCAAAAATCAGAATTTGGAAAAACTGATACTTTTCAAATTTTGAACTTGAAATAATCGGAAGTTAAATTAGTTACCAAAACTTCCGAATATGGGGTGTCTAACCTTCTATATTGGCCCTTGGAACCACCTAGCCATGGCATGGTTTGTTTTGAACTTGTAATATTCGGAGGATAATTTTTTTGTAAAATTCCGAATGTACGATGGCCCAAAAATCAGAATTTGGGAAAAACTGATACTTTTCAAATTTTGAACTTGAAATAATCGGAAGTTAACTCAGTTACCAAAACTTCCGAATATGGGTGTCTAACCTTCTATATTGGCCCTTGGAACCACCTAGCCATGGCATTTGTTTTGAACTTGTAATATTCGGAGGATAATTTTTTTGTAAAGTTCCGAATGTACGATGGCCCAAAAATCAGAATTTGGGAAAAACATACTTTTCAAATTTTGAACTTCAAATAATCGGAAGTTAACTTAGTTACCAAAATTCGAATGTACCACACAAATCATTGTCATTTGAACTTGTCTAACTTAGTTACCCAAACTTCCGAATGTACAACAAACATTGTTATTTATCTGCTCTTCTTTACTTTACGACCGTGACTACCTCCCAGTCCTGCACGACCACGGGTTTGAGCACCTTCAGTTGGAGCAGCTTCAGCGCTCGATGAAGCTCGAGTTCTTTTACCCGTCTTTGATACTGCCACCTTGGGCTGATGCCTCTTCGTGACTTTCTCCCCAAACTGGGAAGCATAATCTTCGTTATCCATATTATCAACTAGATCTCTAGCCTCTTTGATCTTCTCAGCTGGCATGGGATCTCCGCTCTTCAGGCATGCAGTTAACATTTTGGAAACACGCTTGAACCTATTCACCTGTTTTTTATACGTAATGACATAATACAAACGGTAATTACCTAAGATTTATAGGAATAATATAAAATGAACAAAAATATAAGAACACACCAGTCTATCATAACCAGCTGGTTTGTCTTTGATGATACAATTATAACTTGAACCCGCCGCAGTAGTGTTGGATTTGATTTCACGGATAACCAAAGGATGTGATACCTTGTTATACCAACTCATATAGTCTGGAGAATTTTCATCACCTCGGTGGTTCGTCTACCAGTGTCGATAATGAAGTCATTCCTCTTATCCCAGTTATCAAGAACAGTAGGTGGGCCTGTGTGAACAATCGTGAGATTATCACCACTAGAAGAGCACAACTCCAACTCCAATTTGTAGTAATCCCCCATTTTCTCCACAGGTTGTGTTGTATATACCCGTGTTGTCGCATCACCCTAGAGGGGTTATACATCACATATCCTGTGGGGTGCCACAATGGTCCAAAATAAAGGGACAAGTCCGACCGAACATTTATATGCCCACTGGCTCGATCTTCCTTGTATGGATCAAAGCATACGTCTGAGGCCTTCAATTGGTCCAAAATCTCCCTCATGCGAATCAACTGCTGCTCTTTTGTCCTAGAACGGTTGTCTTCAAATATATACTTTTCCTCTAGGAGTACCTTTGCACCACCCCGGGTTCTCTCCGGCCAACTTCAGGATAGGGAAGTGGTCATAGATCCATGCCTATATACATAAGAAACCAAGTTTTAGTAAATAGATTGTGTATATTCGGTAGTAATTTCCAAACATTATTTCCGATTATATATAATCGGAAATAAAACTGAGTACCTATCCACCGAATACCAACATTCGGAAATAGAGATGGATCATTTCCTACCGAATATGCGTCATTTGGAGTTCAGTAACCTATAGTTTTCTGGCCTGTATATTCGGTTCTAATATCAAAAGAATATTTCCGATTGTATATAATCGGAAAACAATAAGTACCTAACCACCGAATAACCAACATTCGGAAAAAGAGATGGATCATTCCTACCGAATATGCGTCATTTGGAGTTCAGTAACCTATAACTTTTCTGGCCTGTATATTCGGTTCTAATATCAAAAGAATATTTCCGATTGTATATAATCGGAAAACAAAATAAGTACCTAACCACCGAATAACCAACATTCGGAAAAAGAGATGGATCATTTCCTACCGAATATGCGTCATTTGGAGTTATGGATATGCATCATATGTATTGTCTACCGAATAACTATAGAGTGAGTTATAGAGTTAAAGAAAAAACCTGCAATAGAGCCACGTTCCCGGCAACTTGGCAGGTTCCTAGCCTCGAAGCCTTTCTCAACTCTTCCATCAAGAATGCTAGGCATGCCGTGCCCCAATAGTCACCGACTTCATGGAGAGGATCCAAAAGTTGTATAAGGTTGGCGTCGATCCGGTTGCCAGAAGTATTGGGGAATATGACACATCCCAATACACAAAGGAGATATGCGGTGGCAGCGTGGTTCACTTTCTCATCAGTTAACGTTCCATTCTTTTCCTTCTCCAAGGTGCCTCGGAACATATTCATCAAAGCTGTAATGTTGATCTGTCTTGTTCTGTAACTTGCATGCCTCCTAAACTTTGGTGTTGTTGTCTCTTCATCCCAACCTAAGCACTTTTTAGTTAGAGCATAAAGTTGTGCCCAACTTAACTGCTTTGTGTAGTTAAACTTCACAGCTGTGCCTTGGTTGGGAAGGTTAAGAATCTGCACAACATCATCCGGAGTAATCGTCATCTCCCCAAACGGCATATGGAAAGTATCGGTCTCAGGATACATTCTCTCCACGAACGCCGATATGGCCACACGATCATGTTCCAATAATGAATTTTCGGCGGCATTAGCTAACCCCGAGTTGGCAACAATTGACTTGAACCTTTCACATTCACCGGATAAAGGCCACGCAAGCATTTTTGTTGGTGCGGCGGTAGGTTTGAGTAGACGGACCGCATCTTGATGATCCTATTAAAGTACATAAAAAAATCCTTAATACAAATATTACGATATAACACATAGACAATACATTAATAAAAAATAGTAATTTTATTACCTCGGTTTCGTATATTTCTCTGGCCCATGAGTCTTTGTATCCAAATAGCAATTTTCCTCCATCCGCCGGTAGCCCAAGGATTGTGCCTGCTGGAATACCCTTCTTCTTCAAGTTCTGAGGGACAAGATGTGATGCTTTCTTAGCAATATCCTTCTTTACACCATCTTTTCTTTTTTTGGATTTTTGGGTACCACTTGGTTGTCCTTCTTATTCTACTCTTATCACTGGATCAACTGGTTCAACACTTGGTTCTGCACTTTGTTGAGCGGCTTTTTCAACACTTGGTTGCACCCCTTGTTCACTGCCTTGTTGTTCTACACTTTGTTCAGCACTTGGTTGCACTCCTTGTGGCTGCTTTCTTTGGCACTCCTTTCCCTCCTAGCACTAGCTGTCACTTTCTTCCTCCTTTCTCGACTTTGTCTAAACAACAAAGAAAGGAACAATATTTACAAACTATACAATCGGAAGACAAAGTATGGAAATATAACCCGAATGTACACATTCAGACGTAAGAAGACACATACTATTCCCGAATACAAAACAATCGAAAGCTAACTAAACATATTTACAACCGAATATGCATCAATTGGAGTTCAGAAGCTCTAAATTTTTCATCCTACACAATCGGAAGACAAATTACACAACTATAACCCGAATGAACAAATTCGGAAGTAAGAAGACACATATTTTTCCCGAATAAAAAACAATCGGAATATAACTAAACATGTTTACAACCGAATATTCATCAACTGGAGTTCAGAAACTCTAAAATTTTATCCTACACAATCGGAGGTATAAAACATTATATTGTCTTCCGAATAAATACTGGCCCCAAAATGGGATTTTTCCTATATCAGAAATTTTGAGATTTTTTCAATATATATATTCGGTAGTGAGTGTACTTCCGAATACTGTGTGTCTACTTAAATATATTCGGAAGCCAAAAAATTCATCAAACTACCGATTATTACCAGTTTGTATCCAGGAAGATATGTCCAACAATATTCGGCAGATAACCAACAAATATATCTCCCGAATACTGTCGATGTTCTTGAGAAACGAAGAACACGACTACATTCGGAAGTAAATAAGCATGAATATCGCCCGAATCTGGATAAAAAACCGAAAACCCTAGAACTTTTTTTTCTCGATTCGTCGAATTAAAGCGAAATAAACACCAAAAATGATAGATTCTTACCTAATTGGGGCCATTTGAAGTTGACGAAGTGTTTGACTATCGAAATCGCCACCGCTGACTACATTGCCGGGTACTTCTACTTCGCGTTCTTCTTCATTTGCAGCAAGAATTTCTTTATTTCTTGCTAAAATCCCAATCTTTGGATCGATACCCCGAGCAACATTTTTGGTTCTAGGTCTGTGGGTTTCATTTCCCTTATCCATTGTTTTATAAACGAATCGACGATGTTTTGATTTTATGATTCGCGGCGATGTTTCGGTTGAACGAGGGAAAGTTTTTTTTCTTCCACAATCGGAAGATATGAAATTGGAAGAAGAAGAGTTGAAATGAGTAGAATTTGTTTTTTGATTTGGTTTTTATACGGTTTTACCATAAGGGCATTTATGTAACTTCAATATCATATAGGGTACCCCTTAACTAGAGTCTTTGGATGGGTATAAATTGATGGCCCTAAATCCTTTTGAGTGGCCCCTAAAAACGCGAGGTTTATAACATTCCCACATCCGGTTCACAAATATGCGCCAACTAAATACTCGGTCTCGTTTCATCATACCGTTACAACGAAGAAAACTCCATGAAAATTTCCGCACCATGTCCCTACAAAGTTCATAAGAGTTGGATGCACTGTCATAAACTTTGGTAAATGGATTTTCATAAATGTTTTTGGGAACTACCGCCACAACTATATCCATTTGGAGAGGATTAATATTAAGCATCTCACTATCTTCAAAGTTTTGATTAACTGCCAGGACAACAATATTATTATCATGTTCCACTTCACCAAGATTTCCTTGAAACTCAGCCTCAACAGTTGTATGTAAGTTACTCTTGGGAGACATTTCTTTCCGTTCTCCCAACGGTCGTTTACTAATACGTCCCTGTTTGATGTACTCCCTCCGTTCTTTTTTAATAGGCCAGTTTCTATAAATAAAAGTTTCAAAAAAATAGGTCAGTTTCCTAATTGGGAAAGTCAAATGTTATTTTAATTTTTTGGGACCACTTTTCTCTTAACTTCTTTTGATGACAAGTGTCATGTAGACCACTTCACTTTACTTCTTTTGCTAACAAGTGTCATGGGGACCATTTCACTTCACTTCTTTTATTGACAAGTGTCACGAGGACCACCTTCGATGATTAGTTCTTTTAATTTCCTTAAATTTCGCTAAAAACAAAACTGGCCTATTAAAAAAGAACGGAGGGAGTTTAGTCAACATAATGCACCTATCCTATATGTATTAGAAGTTGGTTGTTTTATACTCCCTCCGTTCTTTTTTAATAGGCAGTTTCTATAAATAAAAGTTTCAAAAAAAAATAGGCCAGTTTCCTAATTGGGAAAGTCAAATATTATTTTAATTTTTTGGGACCACTTTTCTCTTAACTTCTTTTGATGACAAGTGTCATGTGGACCACTTCACTTTACTTCTTTTGCTAACAAGTGTCATGAGGACCATTTCACTTCACTTCTTTTATTGACAAGTGTCATGAGGACCACTTTCAATGATTAGTTCTCTTAATTTCCTTAAATTTCGTTAAAAACAAAACTGACCTATTAAAAAAGAACGGAGGGAGTATATGTTAGTCAGGTCAGTTGAGCAGTTATCTTAATTGCCGGAACCTCTTGTTATATATCTATCTTTATCTAATAAGAAAGGATGATGATGATTTGCAGACTATTCTTCTCTGAATTCTTCTTTTCTTCCTAACTCTACGTCTTCTTTTCTTTTTATTTTGTAATTTTCACTTTCACAGTTACTTGGGCCTATCAATTGGTATCAGATTCCAGGCATGGCGGATGGTACTCGATTGAAAACAAGCGATGGTGGTGTTAAGGCGCTATCGGAGGAGATAAAGGGTGTTTCAGATTCTGTCAAAACTTTGATAGAGAAACAAGGTGAAACTACCAACTGGTTGACAGATTCTTTCAAAACCTTGATAGAGAAATAAAGTGAGACTACAAACTGTTTGAAAGAAGTTCTCAATAAAATGTCACTCCAATCCAACACCCTTAAAGGGAATCCTTCATCAAGTTCTGGCAGATCAATCAGCCTGGTGCTTACCCGATTTTTGAGAATTCCTTTGTGCCTCATAATCAACCATGGAATATGAAATTTCCAAAATTCTCTGGTAATGACCCTATTGGTTGGATATATAAGGTTGGCAATATTTTTTCTGCAATGAGATAGACGTCGGTCGTTGGGTTAGTATGGCGTCATACAATATGGAAATGAGGCTTTGAAGTATTTTCGATGGTTGGAAAAGGCTCGCGGACGACTTTCATGGAAGGATCTAATAACCGGTTTTCTACAGCGCTTTGGTCCTCAAGCATTTCAAGATCCGGCTGGAGCACTCACCAAACTGAGACAAACTGGAACAGTTGAAGAGTACCAAAAGGAGTTTGAACGTCTATCTTGTTTGGTGGATGGTCTTTCTGAAGAATTTCTTGTTAGTTGTTTTATTAGTGGCCTCCGTGACGACATTCAGTCAAGCGTTCGTATGTTCAATCCACAAGACTTGATTACTGCCTTTGGCTTAGCAAGACTTCAAGAAGAGCACCAAACAGCAATTAAACAACTTCCCAAGTCATCCACATTTACGAATTTCAAACCATCATCGAACCTTCCCACCTTTCGACCACAACTTTCTCGACCCCGCGCTGTTCCTAATCAATCATTACCACCACAACCAGGATTGTTAGGACCTGCTCCACCGCCAACTCTTCCACCGGTGCAACAAATTACAGCATCGTACATGAAGGCTATGAGAGAAATAGGTATTTGTTATCATTGGGATGAAAAGTATACAAGGGGCCACATTTGTAAGAACCCGCGGCTGTTTTTGATCGATGGTTGCTGGCCAGAAACTGAGGTAGGAACGACTCATGAGGTTACTGATGGAGTTGAAGAACTCGAAGAAGAGTCGTCTCCAGAAATATCAGTACATGCTATTGTTGGTACAAATACTCCTCAAACCATGCGTGTTGTTGGAACTGTGTTTGGTAAATCTATATCAATTTTAATTGATTCAGGGAGTACCCACAATTTTGTGGATCCCCAAGTGGTTTCACGTTTGCGACTTCATATAAATGCCGGAAACAAATTTAAGGTGATGGTGGCAGATGGATCACACTTGGAAAGTGAAGGCCGGTGCACTAATGTTAAGATTATGATTCAAGGGGTGCCTATAATTGCTGATTTTTTGTGTTACCATTAGGAGGTTGTCATGCTGTGTTGGGAGCACAATGGCTTCGTACATTAAGTCCAATTACATGGGACTTCAAGGCAATGGTGATGCAGTATTGTCTTAATGGAATTCAGTGTCGCTTGCAAGCCGTAACTCCTGAACAGGTTGATATTCTGGATTCCCACCAATTTAAAAAGGAAGTATCACAGTCCAGTGAGGGGTTTATGCTTCAACTCATCTCACTTCAATCAGTACAGGAGGCAAACGATGGAGATGTGGATATCTGGAGGTTGCTGGAAGAATACTCGATTGTCTTCTCTACTCCACATGGACTCCCACCGGCTCGTACACATGATCATAAAATTCCCTTGCTTGATAACAATGCACCAGTAAATGCTCGACCATACAGGTATCCTCATTATCAAAAGAACGAAATTGAAAAGTTAATTGTTGAAATGTTGGATTCTGGTATCATACGGTCTAGTAATAGTCCATACTCATCTTCCGTGTTACTAGTTAAGAAGTCAGATGGTACTTGGCGCATGTGTGTTGACTATCGATCATTAAATGCTATTACTATAAAGGATAAATTTCCTATACCCGTGGTAGACGAGTTACTTGATGAACTGCATGGTTCTATAATTTTTTCTAAGCTTGATTTGAGGTCTGGATTTCATCAAATTCGAGTATATGAACCTGATATTCCGAAGACATCATTTCGGATACATGAAGGGCATTATGAATTCCTGGTAATGCCATTCGGTTTATCAAATGCACCCTCAAGTTTTCAATCATTGATGAATGAAGTATTCAGTCCATATTTGCGCAAGTTTGTACTTATATTTTTTGATGATATTCTGATATATAGCGCCTCCAAAGATGAGCATTTAGAGCATGTTCGTATTGTATTACAAACTTTACCACAACATCAGTTGTATGCTAAAATGTATAAATGTTGCTTTGGAGTGTCTCAAGTTCATTATCTAGGCCATGTCATTTCGAAGGAAGGTGTGGCTGCTGATCCAGAAAAAAATCGGAGTGCCGTAGAATGGCCGGTTCCAAAAACAGTGAAGGCCTTACGTGGGTTTATTGGTATCACAGAGTATTACCGAAAATTTGTGAAAGGGTATGGTGTTTTGGCTGCTCCTCTAACAAAGTTATTAAAGAATAATGCTTTTTCATGGACTTCTGATGCCGCGCAAGCTTTTGAGAATCTTAAAAAGGTACTTACACAGTCTCCTGTTTTAAGATTACCAGATTTTTCTAAAAATTTTGTGCTGGAGTGTGATGCTTGTGGTATGGGAATGGGAGTCGTTCTAATGCAAGATCAACAGCCCATAGCCTTTTTTAGCCAGGCGTTAAAAGGAAGAGAACTTTCATTATCTACCTACGAGAAAGAGATGCTTGCACTAATAAAATCAGTACAAAAGTGGCGTTCGTATCTCTTGGGGAGACAGTTTATAGTTCACACAGATCATAAGAGTTTGAAGTATTTGCTTGAACAAATGATTACAACCCCATATCAACAACGGTGGCTGCCAAAGCTCTTTGGGTTTGATTATAAAATTGAGTATAAGAAGGGAGTTGATAATCAAGCTGCTGATGCTCTTTCTCGATATGCAGAGTCTGAATGTGTATCAATCTCACTTGTACACTCAACTTGGTGGGCATATCTCCAACAAGAGGTGCTAAAAGATCCATTTTACGTTAACATACAGGAAATGGTCTCTTCTTGTAAATTAGGATCGGAGCATTACCACTTGAAGGATGAAGTCTGATTATTTAAGGGAAAAGTTCTGTTAAGTCCTTCTTCGCCATTAATACCACATATTCTAAGTTCAATGCATGCTTCTCCATCTTCTGATCATTCAGGTTATAAGAAGACAATTGCAAGAATTCGCAGTTCCTTCTATTGGAGGGGAATACGGTCAGCCATTTGTGAGTTTATCCGTAATTGTCAGGTTTGTCAAGTCTCTAAATCAGATAACACAAGACCTGCAGGTCTATTGCAGCCTCTTCCCACTCCAGAGCACATTTGGACTGATATATCAATGGATTTCATAGACGCGTTACCACTAGCCCGAGGTAAATCAGTTATCTATGTTGTGGTTGATCGGCTATCAAAATATGCTCATTTTATTCCACTTTGTCATCCTTATACTGCTGCCACTATTTCCAAAGCCTTTTTTGATAATATTGTCAAGCTTCATGGAATTCCAAAGTCTATAGTTAGACGCATTTGGCGTGAGTTATTTTGTCTCTACGGTACACAACTTTGTATGAGTACTAGTTATCATCCACAGAGCGATGGACAAACAGAAGTTGTAAACCGCACATTGGATTCTTATCTGAGGTGTTTTGTTGGTGATAACCAGAAACGTTGGGTTGACTGGATTCCAATGGCGGAATATTGGTATAATACTTCTTGGCATTCTTCTACCAAAATGACCCCCTTTGAGGTAGTTTATGGCATGAAACCACCATCTGTTTAATCGTATGTACCGAGTTTAACAGATGTTCAGGTTGTTGATGACATTATGCGCAATAGACAACAACTTCTCTCATTTCTTAAGCAAAACTTGGATGAGGCGCAGGCACGAATGAAGAAGAATGCTGATCTTAAGAGAGTTGATAAGAAGTTTAATATAGAGGATTGGGTGTATCTTAGGTTGCATCCATATCGTCAGTCTTCATTGGTTCTTCGACGTGCAATTAAGTTAAGTCCTCGTTTCTATGGTCCGTATAAGGTGGTCGAGAAGATTGGAGTTGTGGCTTATCGGTTGGAACTTCCGGATGAATCCAAAATACATCCCGTATTTCACGTTTCGTATCTGAAAAAGTGTTTGGGTCCACTACAACAACACCAACAACATCTTCCTCCTGTGAACGAAGAACTGGAAGTCCAACCATATCCTGGAACTGTTTTAGCTGAAAGAGTTACTCGTAAAGGCAATCTGACATTTCGAAAATTGTTGGTCCAGTGGAAAGGAACTTCTGCAGAAGACGCTGCTTGGATGAATTATAGTAAGTTTGTGCACCGTTATCCGCAGTTTAACCTTGAGGACAAGGTTATTCCAAGGGAGGAGGATTGATACGTCCCTGTTTGATGTACTAATCAACATAATGCACCTATGCTATATGTATTAGAAGTTGGTTGTTTTATATATGTTAGTCAGTTCAGTTGAGTAGTTATCTTAACTGCCAGAACCTCTTGTTATATATCTATCTTTATCTAATAAGAAAGGATGATGATGATTTGTAGACTATTCTTCTCTAAATTCTTATTTTCTTCCTAACTCTATGTCTTCTTTTCTTTTTATTCTGTAATTTTCACTTTCACAGTTACTTGGGCCTATCATTTACCTGGTATTAGCATGATCCTCCAAATAAACTCATAAACATTTTCAGGACCATTATGAACCGCATGAACATCAAACAACCAAGGCCTACTTAACACAACATAACAAATATTGTTTCGGAGTAGCACTTACCAATTGACAATGGAGTTTTGCAAACACCCATACAAGTAATTTCTCCTCCACTGTTGAGCCATTTAATTTGGTCTGGTACAGGATACCAATCCATTTCCAAACCCAAAGATTCAATCGTTTTCAATGATACCAAATTCTGTTCGCAGCCATTATCAATTATAAAACGACAAGCATTCCCACCAGCTATATATCGACCACGAAAGATCTGAAATTGACCTGGTTCCATAATTATATACTGCATATTATGAAGTTAAGAACCTTAATATGGCAGCGGCTTAGATGAACATATAAATGGGTATGCGTCTTATTAACGGGCAGTATAAGAAGAAAGCCCAATAATAGTTTCCTGTCTGACTATACTCTAACGAAAATTCTTTGCAATTTTACTTCTAAGAGACAAACCTTTTGTATAGCTCTTAGCCGAAAAGATTTCTTTCTCCCACTAGCTAACAAAACTAGGGTTTCACGAATGTCAAATACAGTGAAATATGGGATACTCACCAAACTGAAGTTCGAAACTTTTGATGATGGCGCACACAACAGAAATCTCTAGTGCCTCCCTCTTCTCTTCTTTCACCCACAAACGTGATATACGCGACTGAAACCTTGATTTTTTCAAACCCCAAATCAACAAAGAAAGCGAGTTAGAGATCTTACCAAAATTAATTATGTACCGTAATGATGAACAAGATCCCAAATCTTCTTTTAACTGATTTTTTTTTTTTTTGATAAAAACCTAGAGATCACAGGAATCCTCGACTGATTCTTCTAGGCGGTCTCATAGACGAACAACGCAGGAAAACCTGCCCTGATACCACCTGATATGGCACAAGAGGAAGCGATAAAAGACAAGGAGAATCCACTCCTTAATGGTGATGAAACTCCAATCCAGGAGCAAGACTCTAATCCAAAAGCTAAAATAAGATAACGATGGTGTTTAACCAAACAAAACTTAATAATTTCATTAATCAATAAAGCGAGCTAATCCAAGCTACTTGACGAACAGCAAGAAAAGACTATTTATAACCATCGACTAACCAGAACTTCACATACGTGTGAAGTTTATCCTAACAACTTGACTCTCAAAGATACTTATCTTCAAAGTTCTCTATCTTATTTGAATAGGAAACTAACCAACTAACAAATTCAAAGTAAATCCTAAGAAACTAAACACTAAACCAAAGATATATCCAAGATATCTGTCATACCTTGAAATGCACGTAAATCACAAATATACGTCCCGTATCATTTACGCTAATGCACACATAAACCAATTCTGGTTGAGTTTCAGAAAAATTTGATGAGAAAATTTCAAAGAATCATAATCAAATCATTGATAAATTCTTTTTAAAAGAAATGGATTAAAGGGATACGACACAATCACTCGAATTATTTGTAGCCGAAATATTATATGAAAACATCAAAAAATAAAGAATTGAATTGTTGTTTATGTTTAGGTTTTAGTTTTTGATTATCACGAAAATGGTTTTGATTAAAGAATATTAGTAGAAATGATTCAAATTTTATATTTATTTTAGATAATTAGAACTATTAGAGTTTGTGTAAAAGGTAATTTATTTTAGTTTATGTAACATGCAACGTGGAAAAAAATTGTTAGCTATTTTCACATGCATGAGTCTGCAATATAAAGACACATGATGCACGAGTGCTCCACTTCCGACAAACAACACGTAAGACGGTCAGAGGAAAAAAAAGAGACAACCGAGAGAAAGAAGAAAGAATATACTAACAGCAGCTGCGATGTACTCTTGTATTTAGGAACGTGCAAAATGGAGTTTCAATAAAACTGGTCAAGTTGATAAGAGTATTTTTTTATTTTTTTGGTAGTAGATAAGAGTACTTCTGCGAAGTTGGCTTAGGATGAGTCCAAAATCTGCATGTCCCATCATGCTTCTCCAATCATTTTTCTTTTCCGAAACCATGGTGCCTGGAATTTGTGCACACATGTTTTCCGTTTTCAAATGGGGTTCACAAATGTTGAACTTTTTTCTGTTAGTGTCGTGTAGCACATTAGATACAAGAAATATTGTAGGGATGGTCCGTATGGTGGGTGGTTCTTAAGCCTTCCCTTTAGGTCTTCTCATCGTGAGGGTTAAAATGAACCAGGATGGTTTCTTTTGGCGACAAATTTACAGGGTTAAAATACATTTTGCTCTCTTTAACCAAAAAATTATAATCTGAAAATGCTCCTAGATTAAAAGGATTAGAAATTTAAGGATCAAACCGCAACAAAAATAGATCCCCGCTGTCGATTGATCCTAAAAAAAATAAAAAATAAAACTAATCCCATGTGTTATGAGGACATAATGTTTTTTTTTGGCGACAGAGGATGAGGACGGTAGTAGGTGAATGAATGAACCATACCTACTTTCCCGGCTGGCACTTCGACAGTTGACACACCAGTCCGTGCCTCAAATCTTTGAAATTAAAGCTTGGGTTGATAGCGATGGCAAATACAGCTTCATCATAAATTTACAAGATCAGCTCGAGTATCTTTAGTTTTTGGATGGAAGCTCGAGCCAGAATTTGTTTTGGTATTTATATCAGCCGGAAACGTCCAACTGCAACCAAAGATGGCCTATTAAATTTTCTGGCGGCACTCTTGTACACTTTTTTTTTTCTTCTTAACGATGGAAACGTATACCTTGCTCAAGTCGTGTTTTTAGGATACTCTTTGGTTTTAGATTAGCAAGTGGGCAAATTTTGAGGTATCATGATACCTAATTAAATTATCTACGATCGTTAAAGTAGGTACAAGGATGAGAAAGAAATACTGTTTGAGCTATCCGACGGTAATAATCAGTTATATTTCTTTTTTCTGCCTTATACAGTCTGGTATCCTCAATAGGGATGATATCCGCCGTTAGAAACCATGATATTGTCTTCCAATTTAATTCATCCGTTATTTTGTAACGACTAGATTTTAAGTTGGACTGGTAGTTAGGGAACAAGCTAAAGTGCAGCATGTTTCTTTGTCTTTAAATCTGGCCAGAAGAATTAGTCAAAGAGCTAAAGAAAGGTGGATTAAAGATGGTGAAAGAAATTCTTCTTATTTACATCAGATTGCTTCTTTTAAATACAAGCTTAAGAATATTAATTGCTTAAATATTGATGGTGTTTTAACTTATGATAAGCAGAAAATTGTCGAGGAAACAAAAGCTTTCTATTCTACTATTTTCACTGAGATTTGATCAATTAGAGTTGCCAACTATTTCAGTCATGGAAAGTGTGAATCTTGAGAAACCTTTCTATGAAGATGAAGTTAAAACTGTAGTGGATCATTTTGGTACAAATAAAAGTCCTGGACCAGATGGTTTCACTGTGGAGTTCTATAAACATGCCTGAGACATTGTCAATGATAATTTAATGGCAGTAGTGAAAGAGTTTGAGATGACTAGTTCTTTGGATTGGAGAATTAACTATACAAATATCACTGTAATTCCTAAATTTAATGCGGCTGTTTCTTTACACAACTTTAGACCTATTGGTCTAATTAGTAATGTGTGTAATATTATATCAAAATTGTTGGCTGAAAGAATAATGATTGTTTTTCCTTCCATCATTTCTAAGTTTCAGGGAGCTTTTGTGCATGGTAGGAAAATTCAAGATGGGATTGTGATGGCCTCTGAGCTTATTGATTCAAGATTAAGGCAGCAAGAGACTGATATTATTTGCAAAGTGGACTTTGAAAAGGCCTTTGATAATGTGAATTGGAACTGTATTGACACTACTCTGGATAGATTTGGCTTTGGTTGTAAATGGAGAAGTTAGATTAAATGGTGCATATCAACTCCAAGATTTGCAGTTTTTTTGAAAGGTGAAGCAACTATCTTATCAGAAGTCAAAAGGGGATTAGGCAAGGTGATCCAATCTCTCCTTTTCTCTTTATTTTAGTGACAAAAGTTCTTTCTCAAATGTTCAAAGTGGCAGCTTCTCAAGGTTTGATCTCTGATTTTACGGTAACAAGTCAAGGTACTGTAATAACTCAACTTCACTTTGCTGATGACTAGATTGTTTTTCTAGATGATAATGAGGATCAAGTTCAAACTCTTAAAAATATTCTATGGGATTTTGAGGCTATTTCTGGTCTAAAAGTTAATTTCAGGAAAAGTACCATTGTTGGTCTTGGCCAAATGCAAAATGGAGAATTATGTGCAGAAATTTTTGGTTGCAGCATGACTCAATTGCCTATGAATTATCTTGGCATCAAGCTGGGGATCAAATCTAAATGAAAATAGGTTTGATCTGACATCATTCAAAAGTTACATAAAAATTGTCTAGTTGGAAGATAACTTATCTCTCAAAGGGACAAAGATTGGTTATGATTCGGAGTGTTTTGACCAGTCTCCCTGTGTACTATCTTTCATGTACTAAATGTCAGTTAGTGTAGCTAAGGAGATTGAAAAAATCATGAGGAATTTCTTGCGGGGTTCTGGATTTAATACTAAAAAAAAAGTTGGGTTGCTTGGTCTTCAACTGCTTTACCTAAATGCATAGGTGGAATTGGTTTAAAGAAATTGCAGCTGGTTAATAAGGCCCTTCATGCTAAATGGATTTGGAGATATGGTTCAGAAAAACAATCTTTATAGAGAAGAATAGTCAACCAAAAATTTGGTGGTGCAACTGCAACTTTATTTCCAAAGCAAACAAACAGGTCAGTGTATTTAAGTTTATGTGATGGAATTTTAAAAGCTAAAGACTTTGTTATGTCTGGGGCTGCTGTAATTGTTGGTGATGGCAGTGGTACTTCTTTTTGGGAAGATATTTGGACAGGTAATCATTCTCTAAAGTTGGCTTTTCCTGGTTTATTAAAAATTTCAAGACATAAATATGCAATGGTAAAAGATATGGTTTCTGCTCAAGGTGCTTGGGATTTACAGTTTTTTAGATCTCTAAAGCAAAGTGAAATCTTAGAAGTGATTCATTTACTTCAAGTTATTGGAGATCCAAGGAATTTTGTTTCAGATGCAGAAAATGAAAGACTTTGGAGATATTGTGATGACGAAGGATTCTCAGTAGCAACTGCATATTCTGCACTAGAAACTGAGGTTTTTTTTTTTATCTTTTCCTGAAAATCAACTCTGGAATCATAAAATACCTTTGAAAGTATCCTTATTGGTCCGGACTTTCTGTTATAATGGTGTTCCAACTCTGGATTATTTGTTCAATGCGGGTATCGTGCAGAATCATAACTGCTTGCTTTGTGGACAACATGAGGAGACTAATTCTCACTTATTTTTGCACTGCAAAATTACTTATGAGATTTGGTCTTATTTTTTGAGCAGTTTTGGAGTCAGGTGGGTCTTCTCAAGTGATTTTAAAAGAACTTTATGGGAATGGAGTAACAAGAAGAGTAAGAACATGCTTAAGATACTTTGAGGTTATTTACCTTTTGCTATATGGTGGAGTGTTTGGAGAGAAAGGAACAATAAACTTTACAAAAATGTCTCTAGGAATATAAAACAGATAATTGCATAAGTGAAATCTCTGTTGTTCAATTGGACTATTAAAACAGATATTTTATAGGATTTAGTCTCTACACTCATTTATAACTGGGATGCTGGCACTCACACTCCCATGTAATTCTTTCGATTCCTAAGTCATTTTGCTAGTGACTATGAATCTTTCTTAATGAATTTGCCTTTTGTCAAAAATAAAAATGATATTATATGTTTCAGATTGTGGTTATTTTTTTGTAGGAATATAGAGCATGGTAAGAAGAGTATATTACCAAAAAGTTAACTTTAAACCATACTACATTGACATCGTACCAGGTGCAAAAATTAAAATATACTATGATAAAATACTTAGTACGTTGTTCAATCTAGATGGATTTTCCCATAAATAAAGATCTTACAAGATTTGTTCTTTTTAAATTCAGATCTTAAAACACAGATCAAACAAAATTGTCTTGCTGAATTCGGGTATTGAATTTTTATGAGATCATACTAGGCTGACCTTGTGGATTTGTATCTTCACCAAGTAGATCATCTAAAGGATTCTATTTATACAATCTTGAATACGAATCTTGCCAAGACTAGTTATTCCAGAATTTGGATGCGAACTAATTATTATATTGTATGAGGATTATCCGTACCAGTTCAAGAATTAAAAAACCGAATCAAACGCAAATGGTGGTTTGGAAAATGAAGCTCCTATCAACCAAAAGCCGGAATCAGTTGTGAGGGATGCAGTTGGGATTCTGATAAAAGACAGGTAACATACCCAAATAGAAATATAAGAAAAGGGGGTCACCAAATACCAAAAATGAAGGTATTCAGAGAAAGAAACAAAGATCTTTGGTATAACTTACACAATTTAAAAAGAACTCCCAGTAAAGAGTTGTTTGAAGATAATTTGGGTGAAAATAGTTATATTGCTTGTCCTATGACTACTCCATATTTTTGTCTGAAAAACTCTTCAAATGATCCTTCATTCTCCTACTTTTCTAACTCAATTTATTTTAATATTTGATTTTTTGTTTGATTTTATTCCTCCTAATATAATTTTCATGTGAAATCAACTCTGACGTTGGTGTGCTAGAGGACCCTTTTTAAATCAGAGCTTGTATGTTGCTTCTCTTTACAAAGAATTGGACAAGTACCCGACTATTACAAACCCAAACCGAACTCCCCGGAGTAAGACTTGGGCTTTAGATGCTCTTTATGGGATTAAAGTTTTCATTTAGAAAGTCCTTCACAGTGTAGTTCCTGCTTAAGAAAGAATAATTCATATCTTCAAAACAACTGAAACCCAATGCAAACTCTACGATAAGTATGACGAAACCCGTAATCATATCTTCTTGCATATGATTTCACCATTTTGTATGGAGAAACCCACTTTAACACCTGAATTTCTCGCATGACGCATGCTCAAGAATGCGTCATTGAAGTGGATGAAGCTTCATCTCAAATTTATGTTGCGCATGTAGATTATCGTGTCTTAGAACTGAAATTACATCACTATGATGCATCTTCTAAAATTCGTTGTCGGGTAAGCATATCGACCTTGGTATATGACACTTTACTCCTCAAAACTTGTTTGTAAAAATGTTAATAAGACCTATATAGGAAATGGGTGTTGGTTGAAGGTGCATTAAGCGAAGATGCATCCTTAAGCTATAACGCTTGGCCGATAAGTCATAAATGGCGCGAAAGAATTATGACGCGTTACTTACTTGATAGAACTTCATGATTCGTAGGCATCATTGTTGCTGAGTTGCTAAACCTAGAATGCATCAAAATGATTATGTATAGTCTTGTGCATATCTTGTGAAAAAACAATTTGGCCAATATAGACTATGCTCTTCCTGGCTTTGGCCTTGAAACACAAGTTGATTTTAATTTCTAGTCACAATGTGGATGAACAACGTTTTATGATTGATCCCTTCAAGGTACAAGTTGGGTACATAGGCAGCCACAATGATAATGCAACACAAGAATGGGATGAGCCTGGATGATGCACCCTTGGCGTGAGCTAGACAAGTGCATACATCCATCTCAATGTCAATTTGAATTAAGGATGTGAAAACCAGTCTGAAATTATCCATATGGAAGTCTAGTGCATGGCTTATGCCTGCATATAGTGTGTTGAGTGTAATGCGTGCAAAAAGAATCACTCTTAGCCTTTATGTCCTTGTACTCTTCACAAAACAAGACTAAGTTAGAAAGATAACTAACTACATGTGTAAACTACGTTTCGATTGTCATGCTTACAAACGATGACTAGAGAGGCAAATCAATGTGCATTTTCCTGGTGAAAAGTGGAGCTTTACATCCTGGTCATTGTGTTACGAGTGGCGCATCAACATTTCCTAATGTGTTTACAAACTAAAAAAATAATAATGTTGCCATCTAAATTATCAATTGTTATCATCTGGATAATCAATGATGTTAATAAAAAATAATAACCAAAGAAACACTGAAATCTTATCAAATGCAGAAATCTTAGCAATGAAAAACTAGAGTATTTGGAAAAATAGATGGAGGCTCTCCTTAATGATGTTAAGGCAAATATAGAATCGTATTGAAAGTAGTTACTTCATCAATTTCATAACTACGAACAAACACATCTAAATCCATGTACCAAGAACAGGGTAATGAATGAGGAAAAAGAATATTTCAAAAGGATAACTCAAGTGTAATGCTTTTGGGATGAAAATCCAAAAACATTTCTCACATTAAATTTATCCTTTATGATATGACAGAGAACTTCAAAGGTGCTCGAGGAAACATGTATCATAGAAGACCAAGACATGGGGATGAAAATGTCATCCTAATTATGCCGAATTTGGTGTTTGCCTTAAAATACCCCCATATCAAAATCAACTGCCAAGAACAACAAGCTAAAGACGGGTCAAATCAGCAGGTAGTAGAAATTAGTAGAATTATATATATAATAGTAGTTTGAAGAGCAGGCTTATATATATAACTACATATCATACTAAAATCAAAGAGCTAGACTCTAGGCTTTAGTATAATGGTCGAAATGTACTTTAATCAAGAATAATTTTAACTAGGGAGAAAAGGAACAATCCCAAAAGCATCATTGGTTCAGAAATATAGAAAAAATTGCAAGTAGCAGGCCTTTTTTCAAAGATAGTTCCTGGTAGGTTGGGAAACCTACAATAATATACTGCAAGTGCACATCGTCTAACTAGTAGACAATAGCAAGTACAGGTCGTTCCCACGAGGAGTGTGAAGTACTCTACCAACTAATACCAAAAAAACTAAGTAATCAAATATGATGCTTTTGAGAGTTTTATGATAGCAAAATAACAAAAATGTAACCAAAGATGTGAAAGTGTTAAGGTTTCGGGAATGCGTTGTAGGTAAGTTATTTGTACTCAATCACAAAAGTCTCTAATTTACTCATGTTAAATAGCAAACCTAGCTAATAGCACACAGAAGATATTTCATTAAGAATCGTCGACAAGAATTATCATTTTCAAAATGGTAGTTTGTTCTCACCTCAATGTAGAATTCTTAAGCACTAGATATACATGACATAAATAGTCAAATGAAATTCATAATTCAATTGTTCCAAAGGTTCAATGAGTTCTTCTACTAATCTAACTATGGACTATACATGGCATAGAACATGAAAATATAGCTAGAAAGTGAAACATTGAAAGAGAATCACAAACATTATCATTAAGTTCAATTGGTAGAAACTTTATTCAAAAACATAAAATAAATCACCTACAACTTCATCCGTTCACCCTAACATGGATTAGCTAGACATAATTTTCTAAAAAAAACCATAAATCAATATAAATAAATCAAACTCTAGATAATAAAAAGGAAGAATAGAAAACAAAACTTCAAAACCCTTCTCTAGTTGCGGCACTATGGCCGACCCCCCATTTTCATTTTGAAACAACACATAAATATAGCCCACAGATGAATTCACGTCGTCGCCACATCACCTCCCAATAGAAGTCTGCCACATGTCATGAAATACAATCCGCCCAATAATATTGTGCCGCGTGTCATAATATGACGAAACATTGTAAAGTATCAGCGAATCTCCACTTTCATAGTATATGAAACCACCAAGGAAATGAATTAATTTCATTTAAAAAGTATGATATTTTCTTGCATGTGTTGGGCCCACCTTGACTGTATTTGCACAAATGACGTCATTTGGTCTCAAACATTCCTTCAAATTCTTTATATATATATATATATATAGCAAGAGAACTTATGTAAGGACAAGATATGTTAATATTTCATTTTTCTTCATTTGCACTTCATTTGCACGTGGTCATGGAGGTGATATTCTTCCATTCTTATGCTAACAATAATAAAGTCACTCTTGACCAATCTTAGGTGGCATTAGTGTACTGACGTCGACTCGCTTCACCATGCATTAATTGAAGAGCAAATTAAAACTTGTCTGCCCATTGTGACCTCGGATGTGAAATAATTCTATGCTGCTGATATATATGGAGATACCAGGCCAACATAATAAGTGATGCTGATATATAGAAATACCAGGCCAGCATAATAAGTGCTGCTGATATATATAAATACCAGGCCAGCCTAATAAGTGTTGTTGATATATAGAAATACCAGGCCAGCATATTTGATCATTGTGGTTGCTGATACATGGAAATACCAGGCCAACCCCATTTCATCATTGTGGTTGCTGATACATGGAAATACCAGGCCAACCCCATTTCATCATTGTGGTTGATGATATATGGAAATACCAGGCCAACCACATTTCATCATTGTGGTTGCTGATAAATGGAAATACCAGGCCAACCACATTTTGCAATTTTCGTCGCAAACACCATTAAGTCTCACATTTTGTTGTTTATTCGCTGGATGATCGAATTCACTTGTACTTTCTACACAAGCACTAAAATATTATTAGCAACTAAAATATTGTATCCTATCTAATATAAATATGGGTATAAAATGTAGCATTTACATGCTTATCAACACCCCCACACTTATATTTTGCTAGTCCTCGAGCAAAACAGAGATATTATGCAATAGATTTTTCTTTTTTTCTTTCTTTTTGAATTATTCTTTTTTTTTTTTTAAGAAAAATCCTAACAGAAGCGCCACTCCCCCGCTTAAACATTACATTGTCCTCAATGTAATTGAGTCATCCAACGTAGAAATTAAGGTGGGAAACTCTAAAATACATATGCAAAAACTAAAGAACTAAAAATAAAAGATAGAGTGCAGGGAACTAATCTGATGGGTTGACTCCCATGAAGCGAAATGTGTTTGTTTCCCGACTTGCCAGTAACACGTTCTCAAACAATGTGGGGTTGGTACCCCAAGGTAAGCTGCGAGTTATATATATAAAGCCTGAAGAGTTGGGAATCAACCCAACTAATCTGATTAGTTGAAAACGTGAACCTACAGTAAGAAATATTAGAGCCAGAGAGATAAAACTGAATTCAGTCTTATTTAAAGCATAATACGAACCTTGAATATGAAGTAAATCAGGTTCGCAGATGATTACTAAAGATTGCGAGACGAAGAAAACTTTGTGATTACTATCTATCTTGCCTGAAATTGATTGCGAGAACCTCGATAACATAAAATCAAGATCAGGTTACACAAACTATCAAGGTAAATATAGTCAAAATTGGCTTCACGAATTCCCAACTGAAGTCTATTAGTCGTAAACCTAATATTGTTTCACAGAGGAAACTTAAGTCGATAGAGGGTGACTCTAGCTATCAACTAGGATATAAAGTGTCAGGGATTGATTTTTCTAGTTGAAAGAGCATCTCTATTTATATATGTTCAAGACCTAGGTTGCTTAGAATTCAAGCAAAGATAACTTGAGGTTCAAGCAAACACTTTCTCTATTTAGATAAAACTCTAATTAGGGTTTCACGTAAGCAGTGAGAAGTTCGTCTTGAAATCACACACAAAAAATCACAGTGGTCCAGGTACATGACCCGTGTATAATGTAGTTCTTGGAAAATATGCCTTATGAACTAGTAAGAAATTTGATGTTCATTTGAACACTTGGGAATTTAACCATGATACACATGCACAAGTATTTTAGTGGTAAATAATTTCTTAGAGGTGTTTATGAGAGTCGTAGCAATGCTAAACATATTTTAGAAACAATAATTCTTTGAGAATCTGTTAAATTTTTACTGGGACTGTTGGTGAAACTATTCATAAACCGTATGGAACAGTCCACGAGTTAGGATGCTACGGCTCGTGAACCAGGTTCGCCAACCCTACTCGTCTCTTGAACTCAGGTAGACACGGTTCGTGAACCGAGTTATCAAATGTTAGCTTTTTTTCACCAATATGAAAATTCAGATCACTACGGTTCGTGAATTGTCCCCTTTTGAACTTAGGGTTTGCGAACTGGTTCGCCAACCTACCCTGAGACGAAATTACGGAAGTATTGAATTTCTCTATTATTATGTTTGAAATATTCGAAAATGATGGAATCATTGCTTGGGAAATTTTCAAATGATACGCAAATTAATTCTTGAACAGTAAATTGTTTTGAACTAATATTGTTAAGGATCTTTGGACATCCAATGCTTGAATCATATTTTGAGATGTTTAACAAAACAAGCTTGACTCAAAATTTTTTCTTTGCGATAAATCTACTATAATTCATACGACATATTCTCAAAAAATAGAATGGTAAGATAATGAGTAAAATATAATGGTTCAGTCTTCACATACATTGTTGATGAAGTTCTCCAAATGTCCGTCGATCTTCTATCTCTGAGGGTGATGTTTGATACTCAACTACCAGATTCTAAACCTAGTCCGAGACTTGAATTAGTAGACTATAAATCAAGATATAATTTTGTTAAACTAACATTTACAACGAACTTGAGATATCAAAACTTGTGGGTCCAATAGAGCATTGCTCTAATATTTAATCCCCGAAAATACGGGCAAATATCATCACTATTAAATAATATCTGAACTGCCATTTATGTGTAAAATTAAGTCGAAAAACTTAAGTAATACATCTCTTAAACTACAGGTTGTAAATTATAAAGTTTATATATTTGGAAAGCTTTCGACGATCTATACAATGACTACAAATACCATTTTTTATTTTTCGAACCCTTACTCTTCACATTATCGGTTTAGTTAAATACCACTATAGGAACTAGGATGACAACAAATGAGCTACTATAATATATGAACGGGGGATGGAAGTTCATTTTGGAGAATGAATAGTTATGGTATGCTAGTTCATTTTGAAGATTGAACCATGGGTGATAATTCATTTAGCTAGATGTTTTAACAGCTCATTTACAAAATTAAACAGTGGGATGATAATTCCTTCACAAACATGAATGTGGGATGACAATTCATATTGATTTATGAACCGTGAGTAGACAATTCATATTTTTTTTCTTTCAGAAGTTCATTTATAAAAATGAAGTATGGGATAACAATTCAATCACGCAAACGAAATGCTAGAGTTATCTTTTACAACAATTCATTTTCTGGGTGAACCTTGCTTTATTGCAACTCGTTTTCGATAATGATTTTTTTTTCTTTTGAAACGAACTCTTTTCTATTGGGTTTATTTTCTTGGGTGAACTCTCTTCTACGATAATTTATTTACTAGGGCAAACTTTATTTTATGAGAATTCATTTTTTTTAAATGAACTCTTATTTGGTCCTATTTGTTAGAAAATTGGTTAGACGTGCTTTCACTGGTTGTTCAAAATGGGGAAATTTATCACGAATTTGTTAGATTTTTAGAGAGACCTTCTTAAAAAGAACGCGCGACTGGGGATATCAAAACTAATTGGGTATAGAAGAAAAAGACAAAAACTGGATCCAAATATCAAATCAGAGTCACTCTTTATCTAATTATTTTTTTCCCTCACTAATCAGATTTAATGGTTAATTAAAATTAGAAAAAATCTTAAGTATTTGTTAAATGATTAGTGTGTATTTTTATTTGAATTTGGGTGAGTGAGGTGAGAGTAGAAGGAGGGAAAAAATATTTGAGAGGGAACTTTTTTTGGTGAAAATGGAAGATGATTGTGAAGAGAGAATTGCTGCTGCTGAATCTTTAGCTCAACTACAACAAGAAGCATATCTTCAATCGTCGGTTAATGATAACAACTCACAATTGGAATTATATGATGAACCAACACCTTTGGATCGTGATTTTTGTGAGCATGAAGTGTTTTTTGAAGAACCAACCCAAGAAAGTAAACAAGTTCAACGTACAAGCATCCCCAATACACATGTAATGCTGCTAAGAGGTCGAAAATTTGATTTTTTTTTTGCATCCGCCATTTTTTTCTCTGAAAAAGCTTAGTGCCGGCATAAAAATAGTATGAATACCATGCCGGCATCTCCAATACCGGCATGGTATTCATACTATTTCTATGCCGGCTAAGAATATCCCCCATTTTGAAAATTTTGCCGGCGTGGTTTTCAACCGAAAATTCCATGTCGGCACGCCGTTAACTTTTTACCTACCACTGAATATTCTATGGAATATTCTACCGGCATGGTTCACTCCTAATTTTACCATGTCGGTACCACAAGAAAAACATCCAAAGTTAAAGAAATTTTAAGTTTAATACCGGTGTACTTTATAAATTATCGAGCATGCCGGTGCTGAGTTCCGGCTTAGAGCCTTATAAAACGAGCAAGCCGGTACCGCAAGAAAAACATCCAGAAGTTAGTGACTTTGGTAGTAATATACCGGCGTGATTTTTAAATTATTGATCGTGCCGGTTCTGCGTACCGGCGTCGAACCTCGTAATTAGCATGCCGACAATACCATTTCCGTCATTTATGTTCAAGAAAATACAATGCCGGTACTTTTTAAAATTAGGTCCTCTTTCTCAAGTGCAGTTTGGAATGCCGGCACTGGTTTCCGGATTTGGTTGTTTTGAGATAATTATGCCGGAACTATCGTTGAGCATGCCGGACTAGTACCCGACATAGTAATTTAATTTTATTTGGAACTAATTCAATTTTCTTTTCATTCATTCCTTAGATTGTGACATACATTGATCCAACAAATTCCAAACCGCTTGGTCCGGATACGTCCGAATACTATAAAATGCCTCTGGTATGTTACCAAACAATACTTTTCACCTAGCTTGTAATGAACCTTATAATCTCCCATTGTTGTCCTCATGTAGGGAATAAAATCTCCAGAGGAAGCAGTTGCTTGGGAAAAAGAGACGGCTCTTAAGAACATTTGTGTGTTAGTGAGGAATACCCAACGTTCAGATAATCGTTTTGAGATGGTTTGCGAGAGAAGTGGGAAATACAAGAAGAAGGATAGCCATAAGAGAAAGGGTTATGTATATCCAAAGAAGACTAATAGGGTATACAAGACTCGTACGAGGAAGGATAATTGCCCTTTTAAGCTTGTATTCCATCTAAATTACAAGAACAATGAATGGGATTGTGCGGTTTGGTTCGGCCGTCATAACCACCGGGATCCAAAATATTTTGTTGGTCACTCCCTAGTTGCGAAGATAAAATCTCATGAAATGGAGGATGTAAAGAGATTGACTAAAACATTTATCAAACCAAGACAAATTCTCAGAGGCTTCAAGGAAAAGGATAAGACGAACATGTCTTCTATAAGTACAATTTATAGCGCACAAGCAAGTATTAGAAGGGTGGAATGGGATAGGAGGAGCGTTATGTAAGAATTTGAGAAGATAGTTTGGGATCACAACTACACGCGTATCATTAAAAATGGACCGGACAACAAACCCCTTCAAATATTCATTGCGCATCCTTTGATTTCACAATTGGCTCATACATGTTGTGGTGTTCTTATGATGGATTGCACCTACAAGACAAACAAATACAACATGTCGTTGTTCAACATCGTGGGGCAAACATCGGACAAGGTATCATTCACATTGCTTGGTGTTTAATGGAAAACGAGAGGGATTACAATTATCATTGGGCATTACGACAATTGAAATTATTGTTCCCGGAAAATCAATTTCCGAGGGTCATCATAACTGATCAAGATGACGCATTAATGAATGCTATATCCGACGTATTTCCGGATGCACAAAATTTCCTATGTATGTATCATATAGGTCAAAATGTGACAAAACATTGTCATGCTTTGTTTGAACCCTCTAAGGCGGATATTAAGAAGAGAATGATTGCTCAACTAGAGGAAGATGTTCGCAAGAAGAAACTATCACCCGAAGAAGAAGAAGATGAAAGATTAAAGAGCGAGTGGACAAAGAACACGATGAAAATCATAAAAAGTGGTTGGAATTTTTAAAGTATTGGGAGAAAGTTTATTGGTATCTTACCGAGGATATATATGAAAATAGATTGAACATGTTTATTGCCAAATATAATGAAGTGTATCCAAGTGTCGTCTCATATTGTCGGGATAAATTGTTGGATAAGTTCAAGGAAAAATTTGTGCGTGCATGGAAAAATCGGTATAAACACTACGGGAATGAAGCAACTAGTATAGCGGAGTCCTCTCATGGGAGTTTTAAAGATCTCATCCAGTCCGTCCAAGGAAACGTGGTCACGGTCACCGAGGCAATGAAGCAATACTTTAAGGCTGATATCGATAGGATCAAGAAGGCTTTTTAGAAAAGCTCAATGGAAAGGATGACATCACATTTTTGATATGGTAATTTGCTCCAAGGAATAGAATTCGACGTCTCGCATTGGGAAATAAAACATATGATTAAAGAAATAGAAAAGGAGATAAAATACGACAAACCGGGTGATGCGTGTATTTGTCCCGACATGTCTTCATTGAGGCTTCCATGGCGTCATATGCTTGTGAAGTATGAATAAGTGATACCTATTGAGGTTATTGATCCGTTTTGACGACAAGGAGAAAACAAAGGAAAGAATTGAAAGCAATCAGTCAACGCGAATGTGAAGACGAGGAAAGTAAGAAACGAGACCCAACCGGATGTGAACTTTCGGAATCAAGGTTCGCGGAAGCGCCGGTTCCAAATAAAAGGGGTAGTATGAGGAAGGAACCGCCATCAAGTCAACAACAAACAGAGAATTCTATATCCACACCACAAGTCGATGAAGTGCCGGTTCCAAAGAAAAGGGGTAGGCCGAAGAAGTTACCGCTATCAATTCAAGAACAAATGACGGATTCCGTATCAACACCACAGGCCGATGAAGTTCCGGTCCCAAAGAAAAAGGATAGGCCGACGAAGGTACCCGCATCGATTGAACAAGAACAACAAGTCGAAGAAGCGGATGCCACGCCTAGAGTCGAGGTTACAAAGAAAAGGGGTAGGCCTAGGAAGGTACCAACAATGATTGAATAAGGGGAGCATTCCGAAGTCACACTCATAGTTGAAGGGGCGACTTTGCATATAAAAAATGAAAGGCCGATTAAGGAACCTACATCAAGTCAAGTACATCAAGCTGAAAATTCCGAAGTCACGCCAAAGATAAGTGATAGCAAAGGTAAGCGACCAATGCCTAGTCATCAACACCACGATGGTGAAGTAGTCTCTTTTAAAAAGCGAAGGGATAGGCCTTTGTAGGAACTACGGACTCCCAACACATACCGAAGACATTGGAAGTGTAGAGATTGCAGAGGATGGATTGGATATAATTAAGCTGAAAATTGGTAATATGAAAATGTATAAGGCTTCCCTAACAGGTAAGACTTACAGACATTACCATACCAAAATAGAGGGTTATGTAGAGCAACTTCCCAAGTTTATTCGCGAGTATATTGTATACACGAATGATATCGATGGAGATGGAAATTGTGGCTATCATGCCGTGACCGAACAATTATGAATCTTTGAGACGGCGGTTAGTAAAGGGATGACACTATGCCGATACGCTAGAAAAAGGATGGACGAACAACTTATGAAAAAGAAGAGTTGTTATAACAATTGGTAGATGATGACGAAGGGTTTGATAGTTTGCATGCTCGGGTGTTAGAGCCATAGCACGAGATGAAGTTCCTTCTTACTGAATATTGTATGAAAATGCCGGTTTTAGGGCATGTTGTGGCGGATACATTTAACTTTGTTGTTCATTATTTTTCCCCTCACCGAACAAACAACTTATACGCCAAAGTCGCAAAAGTGCGAAGGATCTCTTAAGAAGAGAAGAGTTGTATTGGCGTTCGTGAACGAGAATCATTTCATTATTCTGAAGCTCAAGGAAAATTGTTCATTGCCATCGGTTTGTCCGTTTACTAAAAACAAGGATATAGTCCCCAATCACTCGGAGGAATGGATGAAATTATATGAGGAGAACCACCAATTGTGGGATGTGTTGAAGCTATCAATTAACCCAGAGAAGGGAGAAATTCCTATTCATAAATTAGAAAGTGATGAAGAGTAATTTGGAAATGTGTGGTTCACTGCTTCGCAACCTTTTATTTTTTTTGGAAGTTTGAATTGTAATCATTAAACCATATGCTATGTACGTGCCGACGTGATTTAATTCAAACTTTACAATGCCGGGAATTAATACCGGCTTAGAAAGTATTTTTTCTTTTATGACGGAAAATCACCATAAGTACACAGAGATATTAGTTTAAGTTCCGGCGTTGAAAGTAACTTCCTAACAATGCCGGAATTATACATAGATCACTTATGTGTCAGGAAAAGAAAGAGTATCGGCATTGTCTAGAAAAGCGTATCCATACCGGAATTCTAAATTCCTTTGGTCAGGAAAGAATCAGTTTACCGGCATTGTTGTTACAATTTCGATCGTGCCGGTTTTGAAAAAACACATAAAAATTGCAATATTTGACATAAATTAACCAATATAATATCTTCTAAGCCAAAAACAAATGAAATCAACGTCTCTAAAGTTTAGCAAGACACACAAAATAACATAAGCAAAGACTATATTGTTTAACAAACCATATGTAAAGTTAAGATGTTCCAAACCGAAAACAAATGAAACAAAGATCTTTAAAGTTTAGCAAGACACACAAACAAACATAAACCGACAGTAGATTGTTCAAAGAGATAACTAATATTATAAAAGAAACATTAACAAACATCTTAGATCACTCGGTCCTTGGCTTCTTATGAACCCTCTTCTTCGTTTCCTTCCACAAGTCCTTTGCATTTGGATCTTCAATTTTGTATATCTTTTCCTCGACTGTCTTCATTTCTGCCGGGGTCAGCACCGCTCCTTTCTTGTTCTTGTATTTAAACTAGTTTCCCAATTTTCCTAGCCGCGAACTCTGTTGTCATATTATTCCATTAGTATGTTAACTTTTATAAGTTTATAGATATACATTCAAATAATAGGAAGTGAACCAGAATTACGTACCACCAACGTGAGGGTCTTTTGAAGTACGGATACAGTAAGTTTTTCAGGAGTTGTGGAGGGAGGTTCTGCTTGTGGAGGCACTGTTTCGGTGGCTGGGCGTACAATATAAAGATGGGAGTACCTCAAATGACCTCTGAGGAAGCTTGGTTCCGACTCATAACCATTTTCCGCCAATTCCCAACCAACCCTATCCATCACTAGTTGTTGTTCTTCACTTTCATTCCAATGTACAAGTAGAGGAGTTGGTTTGTAAACTACCAGCGTATGTTGTTTATCTGATAGACATTGAAGAAAGTCATGAGAGAATTTGGCATCAGATTTACCCGTAAGTTTTTTATGTTTGTACCCAAGTTGACGCATCACACGGTGAGGGTTATGCATAACAAATCCTTTTGGATGAAACAATGGTCCGCTGTAAAATGCTACATAGGTATGATATATAGTACGAGCCCACGAGTCCTTGTAGCCAAATAGATACCCCGGATCATAAGAAGCTGCACCTCAAATTCTACCACGATCAAGGTCAGGTATCATGTCATCAATATGAGGAGGGTGCTAACCTTTAACTTTTACTTTTCCCTTTCCTTGTGTCGGTTGTTGACTTGGCCCACCTTGTTCCACTACTCCTTGGCTTTGGGTTGTTAATTGACTTGGTTCAATCTCATTAGATTCTTCCTCACTTTCCTCTTCATCTTGCTCATCTTCCTACTCAACTGCTCCGGTAGGTTCACGGATTACGAGTTTACTACGGTCACGACCACTCTCCCAAAATTCACCTCCTGTATCATCCCCCAAACGGATTTTGCGACCTTGGTCTTTCCCGATAGGAGGCAGAGACTGAGGAGTACAAAGACCATCCTTCCTTCTTTTCTTAGTGCCAGCATCTTTAATTTTTCGTTTGTTAGCTTCCTTTGCTTTAGCCCTATTTCAAAAGAAGCACGAAATAAATATAAGACAACTAACTTTCATTTCTAATATCGGCATAGATACACTACATAAAGGCATAGAATCATCACTACCGGCATACTTAACAAAGTATCGACTATGCCGTGACCAAAAACCGGCATAGTAAATTAAAACCACCGCATGCCGGGAACTAATACCGGCATTGACAAATAATTGTCGAGGATGCCGGTAATTTCTAGGAAGTTCCTGGATACCAAAACACCATTGCCGGCACATACGTAAAATTCAAACACATGCCGTAACAAGGTACCGACATGGAATCTAACCTAAAGCCTATGTCGGTACCCATAACAAAATCCTAGGGTTTTCTGTTTATTAGAAGCTCACTGCCGGCATAATCGAATAAGTTCAAATTAATGTCGTGACTGAATACCGACATGGTATTCATCCTAATTTCAACGCCATAATAGGGTTTCAGTGTGGTCTTCATCCTAAATCGAATGCCGTAACTAAGTTCCAGTGTGATCTTCAACCTAAATCGAGTGCCGTAATGCAGTGTCGGTGTGGTCTTCATCCTAAATTGAATGCTGGTACACTATTCCGGTGTGGTATTCATACTAAATTGAATGCCGGAAGCTACTGAAACTCAACTGTTTCAGTTAGGGTTTGCGATTTTGACCTAAACCCATAGCTACAAATCGATTCAAACACTAATTAAACAGTTCTAAATCACATACCTTCTCACATAAGCCATGTTTACGAGAAGTTGATCGTCCGAAGCCTCTTGTTCTTCGTGTTCTTGCTCTTGAGTAATCAAAGCAATCCTTTTTTTCTTGTTTTTGTTGAGCAATCGATTTTGATTTCGATTGGGCATCGGATTTCTTTCGTGGAGGCATTCTTATGGATTCAGGTAGGTTAATCGATGAAGAAACTTTTGAATTAACGATTAATCGTCGATAAAGAACGGATGAAGAACGATGAAGAAGAAAAGAAAAAAAATTCGAAACCTAACCCTAACCGAGTGTGCCAGAATTGATAGAGAAATGGGGGATATGTATTTGGTTTTTAGATTTTAAGTTTTAGGAAAAAAGATGGTATAGTCTTTTCATGATGTTGTTTAATTAATCAAAGGGTGTTTTAGTATTTTCGATCCCAAAAAACACCCCTTAGCAGACACCTTTGGTTGGGGAAATTAATTCATATCCCCAATTAGTTTTGATGCGTATAAGTGAGAAAGAGGTTTGAGTGTAAGCCTAATTTTGTCAATGTACAACAAAGGCACCACATTTTCCACCACTACTATAAGTTTACTCACCATTGTTACCTTCTCATCACTCATAAATGGAGCAAACTATTATTTGTCCATCTAAATTATGTACGAAAAAACTTATGCACCCTAAAGTGTGGTGCCGAACACTTTATGTAAAAGTCGATTTTTACAAATGGTATGTCCATATTTGTGAAAAATATAATGTTTAGACTAATTTTTGGACGACTGAAAAAAGTCGTTTAGTGATTAAGATGCAAATGCTTGTTACACTTTTTGTCCCCGAATTCCATGTTTTTAATTTCTCCAATATCCTCAAATCGAAGCAAATTTCTTCAAATATTCTCCTTCAACTGCACTACAAATTCACTATAATTTAGCTTGCGTTTTTAGGGGTCACTCAAAAGAATTTAGGGGCCAACAATAAAACAAAAAAGGTCACCCAAAGGGAAAATGTAGCCAGCCCTTATCTCGCGTAATTCGTAATGGCAAAATTATCCTTATATATTCGGAGGATATGATAACATTTTTATCCTCCGATTTCAATCGGAAGACAAAAATTTACCCAGATTTCCGATTGTAGTCGGTACAGTATTATAATGATTTCTGTTTCATTTTTTCCATTTCTTTTTCATTTTTGAGTTGTTAGAGTTATAGAGAAGAAGGTGGAGGAAAAAAGGACCCATTTTATCACTACAAAAATGGATGGATATGAAGAAGAAAGTGAGAATCATGGCGAAGACGATTTGGGGTATATGTTGAATGATCCAAACTTTTGTGGAGAGGAAAACCTAGACGACCCTTTCATGGAAGAAAATGGAGAATCGCCTGATATTGAAGCTAACGATGCATGTAAAACACAGGTATTGTGTTAAGAAACTCAAATACTCGATTTGCATGCGTTTGTGTGCTTTTGTAAACAAGAAAAGCCGATTATTGCATGCATTGAATGCCATGAACTACCCAGATTCGGTAGATAATTTCTCGAATAAACTTACGAATATAACACATTGAGTACCAAATATGTATATTCGGTAGTTCCAATATAGTAGTTTACTGCCGAATATGAGAAAAAACCCCAAACTGGTTTTCCAAAAAAATATACATTCGGTAGTTATGTAGAGTTATTTACCCCCGAATGGCCCCAAAAACGAATTCCTCAAAAAATTTCAAAACTCAGTATTCTTATCCTTTACAATCGGTAATAGTTTAACATTATTTGACTGCCGAATATAACAGTGGCCTCAAAATAAAATTTCCGAAAACTTGAAAATCGGGTGTTTATCGATTAAAGTTATCTCTTGGTTATTTATATTCGGCTGTTTTACTATATATTTTAGATTCCGATTATATCATTTTTTGCACTCAGTAAACTGTGTACATTCATTTGCATAAATCGGGTGTTTTGGGTAATCGATAGGATTCTGAATATAGTATATTCGGCAGTTTGACTTATTTAATAACCTCCGATTATTGTATAATAATTTGTTGCTTTCATATGCAGGCCGTTGAAGAGTTTGTTGATGATTTTTATTTGAGGCCCGACACTTCCCTATATTATGCAAACGATTTGGTATACTCATTACTACTTTTCTTTTTTTTTTCAAAATTTATATGTTAAATGGTTATGCTTATTAGATTTGTTTTGTTTTATGCACGTTTAGAAATTTGGAAGTAAGAAGGAGGCAAAGGAATGGCTTATGAACAAGACAAAAGATAACATGTGCGTGGTAGTTCAAAATAATCATGTTAGTGACACTCGATTTGAAATGATTTGTGAGCGAGGTGGGACGCGAAAGAGTCACGAGGAAAAGAATAGTAAGTACGTACGGAAGACGAATAGGAAATACCGAAGCAATACCAAGAAGATAGGATGCCCATTTAAGATTGTCTTCTATAAGCCCGATGGTATTAAAGGTAAAGAGTATAAAATGTATAAAGTTGATAACGGTTGTCACAACCATGATGATCCGTTGGATTTAATTGGACATGTAATGGTTGCCAAGTTAAAACCACATCAAATGCAGACGGTGAGGTCTATGCGGATCCAAAAAGCGAGTGCGATCTTAAGTAAAATAAAGGCGGACGACCCCGACAACTTGTCTTCTTTGTCTACAATTAAGTCGGCCCTAGCTACGATCAAAAGGACTGAATGGGATGGTAGAACGGTCATGCAACAATCGGAGTGGTTAGCGGAGTTACACGGATACACCTTGAGAAGGGAAGAAAATGATGGTATAGTGGTTCGTATTTTCTTGGCACATCCCGAAATGATCCAATTGGCTCAAAGCTTTCATCAAATTTTGTTGATAGATTCTACTTATAAGACAAACAAGTATAACATGCCGTTGTTGAACATTGCTTGCCATACTTCGGACAAAAACACGTTTACGATTGCATGGGGTTTAATGGATCATGAGAACAATGTGAGTTTCATTTGGATGTTGGAGACGTTGAGGTCCATTTATAACGGTGATAATTTTCCAAGGGTTATTGTAACGGATAACGATCAAGCCTTAATGCATGCAATAGCGGTAGTGTTTCCGGAAGCCCAAAACTTGCAATGTACGTGGCACATTCAATGCAATCTCAAAACCAATTGCCATCATCATTTCCAAGCTAAAAGACCAAGGAAGGGTACCAAGAGGTCAAAGGAAGAGGATGAGCGCATTAGTAAATTAACCGTGGAAGAACGTAAGGAAGAGGATAGGTTATTTGAAGAAAAGTGGAAGGAGGATGGAATTATTTGGAAAATGTTCATGAAAGCATGGGACAAAATCGTTTGGTCGATGACCGAGGAAATTTACGAATGTAACTTGAAGAAATTTGAGGATGAATACGGCACGGACTACCCAAAACCGGTTGAGTATTGTAAAAAACAATGGTTAACGATTAAGGAGAGGTTTGTGTTTGCATGGACATATGAATATCGTAACTTCAAGAACGAGGCGACAAGCATTGCGGAGGGGTCTCATGGTCGACTAAAGAAAATACTAATTGGTAGTCAAAATGGAGTTGTGTCGATCCAAGAAGCAATCCATGAATTCACCAATCGTGATCTCGTAAAGATTAGGAAATGTATGCAATTTAGTGTACACCAATTCCCGATGGAACATATTAAGGAAAAATTGCTTCTAAGGGGAGTTGTTCATAAAGTTTCAAGATGGGCAATAAATCGCATGATGAAACAATTGAAGTTATATAAAACTTATGATGACGAGAATACGGTTTGTGTTTGCAAGGATATGATAGGTATTGGACTCCCGTGTCGTCATAAGTTGGGTAGGTATGTTGAAGTGATTGACATCAATGATATTCATCCATTTTGGAAGCAATTAAATTTCACTCCGAACACCCCGGTAGTTGATGGTCCGTCTTTCTTGGAGTCGGAATTGTGTGCACGAATAGCCGAGCGTTACGCTACATCAAACGGCACCAAAAAGCAAATATTGATGCATAATTTGGAGGAAGCCCTTCACCCTTGTTTAAGGGAGGTTGATGAACCTATTAAGCAAAAGAACACCGGTAGGCCGAACACCGAAGTGTCGAGGACCATCCAAAGAAAAGAGTTGAAGGAGTATTTGTCTAATAAAAGAATATTGTCTAGGCACGAGCGTTCGGAAGCCGAATTTGAAGATGAGCCGGAACCTAAGAAAAGAGGTCGTCCAAGAAATGATCAAAGTGGACCAACCACCCGACAAGTAAGGCCAAAGATCTCTACAGAGCCTTCTCAAGTAAGTCAACCCAATGTTGTCGAAGAAGTTGTTGAGCAAATGAACGCCTCGCAACAAACCCAACCAATGGAAATTCTTACTATAAAAGAGGACAAAGGTACTCTTCGTTGCCCTAGAGATCTTAATGGAAGACCAAATCGATCCACATATACAATATACAAAGAGTATTTGGAACAACTCCCTCCACTTATCATTCCATTTGTTTTGTCGACCGACGAGGTTGATGGGGATGGAAATTGTGGGTTTCACGTTGCTACGGAACAAATGGGTTACTTTAGAGAGGCGGATATCGAAGATGTCACCCAATGCCAATATTTAAGAAATAAGATGGCGGTACAACTAGTGAAGGACAAGGGTTTTTATATGGAGATGATGAGGCGAGGAGATAGATACGACAAAGAACAAGAGTTCAAAGACTTAGTTGCGCGTGTGAAGTGCCGAAAGGGATTGAAGACAATCGGATCCAAGTATTGGATGACAATGCCTAAATTTGGATATCTCCTAGCGGACGTTTTGAATTGCGTGGTACATTTCTTTGTTCCTCCTATGTATGGACTTAGCATGACGTTTGCACCCACAAGAACGGCTTGCGACGAGTCGGTTAAAGATAGAAGAATCGTAATGGCATTTGTGAATGAAATGCATTTTATCGGTTTAAGAGTAAAGAAAGATTGTCCGTTACCTCCGTTGAGTAAGTGGCACGATTACTTCCCGATGAACCATTGCAAGGATTGGGTGAAACAATATGAGTCCAACATGGTTGATTGGGATCGCGTTATGGACAACAACTTTCCCGCTGAGTTACTCGAATTGATCCCCTCGGATGATGACGATGTTTGATCGTTTTTTTTTCGAACATGTAATTTGTACAAGTTTTTTGGAAACTTTTTTGTGAAGATATATGATTTAATCGGTCGCAAAAAATCAATGTTGTCTCCCGAATGTAGGAATCGGGCTCTTTGATACACGTTTTGATTCCGAATATTATAATCGGTTGGTAATGATACACGTTTTGATTCTGAATATTATAATCGGTAGAACTCTTAAATATCTATCTACCGATTTGGTGGGTATTTCGAGGCACGGCTATAATTTTTTTTGAAACTATGTAATCGGAACAACAGTATTATAACACTTCAATCCGATTAATCATATTCGGGAATTCCATATTTTATCAAACCGCCGATTAATATTAAAAATTTGAATTTACAGCACTCAAACATCACATGTTATTCTTTTTTCCCAGTCCGAGATGCAACAATCAACGCGGCTTCGAAATGTAGAAACGACTCTCCTCTCCACTTGGAATAAGCATCTTGTGCCGCAAACCTGTCGTCTCTGTGCCTAGCAAGAATACGGTTGTACTCGGTGCACAATTTTATAACATGGTGCACCCTTGAAGAAACATGGGATGGTTCATAATTGTGGCGTGGCTTCTTGTACTTACCAACAAAAGGACCCAATGAAACGTTAATCCAAAATATACGATCGTCCTGCTGTTCTTTGGGTAGATCTTTCACAATGTAATAATTTTTTATCCATTCGGTCTCTTCCTCAACTTGTTTTAATCTTTCTATGATGGAATTGTTCTTCACCTCGCTTCTTAGCCTTGATTTCCTCTTCCTCCTCCTTCGTTGCCACTAACGATGGTTTAATTTTTTTGGGTTGTTTGTTCCTTTTTTGTATTTCTTCTTCCATTGCTGCAATTGATGTAGTTGTTCGCTTGCATCTTCATCTTCGAAGTATGTTGTCGATTGATGATGGACTTGCCATTGAAAAGGTTTTTCATTCTGATTTTTTACTCAATAATAACTGAGAGGGGTTACCCTCCTTATATAGATTAGAGTTCCAACGGCTCTAATTTTTGAAAATATGGCCGTTGAGGTTTCTGAAAATATGGCCGTTGAGGTTTCGTATCAATGATGCACTACAATCGGTTGCTAACGATACACGTATTCCCTCCGAAAAGACATTCGGTAGCGAACTTAAATTTTTATCTACCGATTAGGTTGGTATTTCTAAAACGACTATATTATTCGGAGGATAATTTTTTTTTGTAAAGTCCCGAATGTACGATGGCCCAAAAATCAGAATTTGGGAAAAACTGATACTTTTCAAATTTTGAACTTGAAATAATCGGAAGTTAACTTAGTTACCCAAACTTCCGAATATGGGTTGTCTAACCTTCTATATTGGCCCTTGGAACCACCTAGAGCCATGGCATGGTTTGTTTTGAACTTGTAATATTCGGAGGATAATTTTTTTTGTAAAGTCCCGAATGTACGATGGCCCAAAAATCAGAATTTGGGAAAAACTGATACTTTTCAAATTTTGAACTTGAAATAATCGGAAGTTAACTTAGTTACCAAACTTCCGAATATGGGTTGTCTAACCTTCTATATTGGCCCTTGGAACCACCTAGAGCCATGGCATGGTTTGTTTTGAACTTGTAATATTCGGGGATAATTTTTTTTTAAAGTCCCGAATGTACGATGGCCCAAAAATCAGAATTTGGGAAAAACTGATACTTTTCAAATTTTGAACTTGAAATAATCGGAAGTTAACTTAGTTACCCAAACTTCCGAATATGGGTTGTGTCTAACCTTCGATATATTGGCCCTTGGAACCACCTAGATGGCCATGCATGTTGTGTTTTGACTGTATTAACTTTGTACTATATTCGCGGAGGATAATGTTTTTTGTAAAGTCCCGAATGTACGATGGCCCAAAAATCAGAATTTGGGAAAAACTGATACTTTTCAAATTTTGAACTTGCAATAATCGGAAGTAACTTAGTTACCCAAACTTCCGAATATGGGTTGTCTAACCTTCTATATTGGCCCTTGGAACCACCTAGAGCCATGGCATGGTTTGTTTTGAACTTGTAATATTCAGAGGATAATGTTTTTTTGTAAAGTCCCGAATGTACGATGGCCCAAAAATCAGAATTTGGGAAAAACTGATACTTTTCAAATTTTGAACTTGAAATAATCAGAAGTTAACTTAGTTATGGGTTGTCTAAACTTCTATATTGGCCCTTGGAACCACCTAGAGCCATGGCATGGTTTGTTTTGAACTTGTAATATTCGGAGGATAATGTTTTTTTGTAAAGTCCCGAATGTACGATGGCCCAAAAATCAGAATTTGGGAAAAACTGATACTTTTCAAATTTTGAACTTGCAATAATCGGAAGTAAACTTAGTTACCCAAACTTCCGAATATGGGTTGTCTAACCTTCTATATTGGCCCTTGGAACCACCTAGAGCTATGACATGGTTTGTTTTGAACTTGTAATATTCGGAGGATAATGTTTTTTTGTAAAGTCCCGAATGTACGATGGCCCAAAAATCAGAATTTGGGAAAAACTGATACTTTTCAAATTTCAAATTTTGAACTTGAAATAATCGGAAGTTAACTTAGTTACCCAAACTTCCGAATATGGGTTGTCTAACCTTCTATATTGGCCCTTGGAACCACCTAGAGCCATGGGATAGTTTGTTTTGAACTTGTAATATTCGGAGGATAATTTTTTTTTTGTAAAGTCCCGAATGTACGATGGCCCAAAAATCAGAATTTGGGAAAAATTGATAATTTTCAAATTTTGAATTTGAAATAATCGACAGTTAACTTAGTTACCCAAACTTCCGAATATGGGTTGTCTAACCTTCTATATTGGCCCTTGGAACCACCTAAAGCCATGGCATGGTTTGTTTTGAACTTGTAATATTCGGAGGATAATTTTTTTTTGTAAAGTCCCGAATGTACGATGGCCCAAAAATCAGAATTCGGGAAAAAATGATACTTTTGTAAGCTTTGTTGAGCACTTGAATTATCTTTGGCACTCCTTTCCCTCCAAGCACTAGCTGTCACTTTCTTCCTCCTTTCTCGACTTTGTCTAAACAACAAAGAAAGGAACAATATTTACAAACTATACAATCGGAAGATAAAGTATGGAAATATAACCCCAATGTACACATTCGGACGTAAAAAGAAACATACTGTTCCCGAATACAAAACAATCGAAATCTAACTAAACATATTTACAACCGAATATGCATCAATTGGAGTTCAGAAGCTCTAAATTTTCCATCCTACACAATAGGAAGAAAAAGTACAAAACTATAACCCGAATAAACAAATTCGGAAGTAAGAAGACACATATTTTTCCCGAATGAAAAACAATCAGAATATAACTAAACATGTTTACAACCGAATATTCATCAACTGGAGTTCAGAAACTCTAAAATTTTATCCTACACAATCGGAGGTATAAAACATTATATTGTCTTCCGAATAAATACTAGTCCCAAAATGGGATTTTTCCTATATCAGAAATTTTGAGATTTTTTCAATATATATATATATATATATATATATATATTCGGTAGTGAGTGTACTTCGGAATACTGTGTGTCTACTTAAATATATTCGGGAGCCAAAAAATTCATTAAACTACCGATTATTACCAATTTGTATCCAGGAAGATATGGCCAACAATATTCGGCCGATAACCATCAAATATTTCTCCCGAATACTGTCGATGTTCTTGAGAAATGAAGAACACGACTACATTCGGAAGTAAATAAGCATAAATATCGCCAGAATCTGGATAAATAACCGAAAACCCTAGAATTTTTTTTTCTCGATTCGTCAAATTAAAGCGAAATAAACCCCAAAAATGATAGATTCTTACCTAATTGGGGCCATTTGAAGTTGACGAAGTGTTTGACTATCGGAATCGCCACCACCGACTACATTGACGGGTACTTCTTCTTCGCGTTCTTCTTCATTTGCAGCAAGAATTTCTTTATTTCTTGCTAAAATCCCAATCTTTGGATCGATACCCCGAGCAACGTTTTTGGTTCTAGGTCTGTGGGTTTCATTTCCCTTATCCATTGTTTTATAAACGAATCGACGATGTTTTGATTTTACGATTCGCGGCGATGTTTCGGTTGAACACAAGAACGAGGGAAAGTTTTTTTTTCTTCCACAATCGGAAGATAATATGAAACTGGAAGAAGAAGAGTTGAAATGATTAGAATTTTTTTTGATTTGGTTTTTATATAGTTTTACCAAAAGGACATTTATGTAACTTCAATATCATATAGGGTACCCCTTAACTAGAGTCTTTGGCTGGGTATAAATTGATGGCCCCTAAATCCTTTCGGGTGGCCCCTAAAAACGCGAGGATAATTTATTCAAGTTTCCTTACAATTTATTCAAACGTTGAATTTGATGAACAACATACATTTCAGAAATTTTAATAGATTTTTTCTAGATTTACTCAAATTTCATTGCAGTTTTTCACCGATGAATATCACAATATAACCAACATTTAAGAAATCTAAAATGAAGGTTTAAGTTCTTCTCATTTTTCAGGTCTAAGCCATGTTTAATCAATTTTTCCGATATACTGTATACCAACCCGATCACATAATACCGACTCGAATATTCTTCACCAAGGGGATGGTTTATGCCGGAAATGCCAACAGATTTTTTTGTTCTAGTTCTCCCACTTGATTGGACTCAGGTTGCCAAGAAAACCCGTTTTTCATGGCCTTTGAGATTTTACTATTATTAGTCAAGAATCTCAGTAACCCTAGTTCCTCACGGTATCCCACAAATCTGGACTAAGTTGCAGCCGAACACGGACCCTAATGTAAAAGCCGCCCGCCATGTGCGAACTCGGCTCTCGTAAGCGGCGATTAGAGTAGGTAAAAGAAGGACCAAAACCAAAAAACACTTTCCCTTTACACATCTCTCTATCAAAATAACCCCACCATAGTTTATTCCCAATAAAATACTTTACTTCCTAAAACACCCTTACCACAAAAAATATTCCCCTTGAAATCCCCCCCAACAACCTCTTGTTTCAGTTCTTTCTACCAACCCCCCCTAAAAATTGTATTTTGTCCTCGATACATCAAAACCCTATAAATTTCCCCTCACATTCTCCTTTCTCCAAATAGGGTTCACATTTTTTTCTCCTCTATTCCTCATTCTCACTCTAAATCTAAGATTTTTGTGAAGGAAAGGAAAAGAGAAAAAAGGAACTCTAAATACAAAATCAACAAACAATGGCTTTGACAAGTAGTTCTGCAGCAATCTCAACCAAATCTATTCTCCAAACCCATCATCAAAACTCCCTAATCAACTCATCTAAACCAAACCCATGTTTGATCTCTCTATCTAAACAGAAATTATCATCAATCAAAGCTGTTCATGCTGCTGAACCAGCAAAAAATAATTCCGTACCACCAAAACCCACCACCACAGTAACAGCAGCAGCACCTAAATTGAGGAGTGCTGAGAAATGGGCAATTGATAGTTGGACTACAAAGAAGGCATTACAATTGCCTGAATACCCAAACAAACAAGAATTAGAAGCTGTATTGAAAACTATTGAGGAGTTTCCACCAATTGTATTTGCTGGTGAAGCAAGAAGTCTAGAAGAGAAAATTGGTGATGCTGCTACGGGTAAAGCATTTTTACTTCAAGGTGGTGATTGTGCTGAATCTTTCAAAGAATTCAACGCCAACAACATCCGTGATACTTTCAGAATTCTTCTACAAATGGGTGTTGTTCTTATGTTCGGAGGTCAAATGCCTGTTGTCAAGGTTAGATCTAATATAGAAATTTCAACAAGAAAAAAAAATATAAAGATTTCATTTTTACAGAAACAAGTTAGATCTTGGATCAATATTGATTTTGCCCTTTTGTTTGTTGTGTAGGTGGGAAGAATGGCAGGACAATTTGCAAAACCAAGATCAGATAATATGGAAGAGAAGGATGGAGTGAAGCTACCAAGTTACAGAGGGGATAACATAAATGGAGATACATTTGATGAGAAATCAAGAACCCCAGATCCACAAAGGATGATTAGAGCCTACTGTCAATCCGCAGCAACTTTGAATCTTCTTAGGGCTTTTGCAACCGGAGGTTATGCTGCTATGCAAAGAGTTACTCAGTGGAATCTTGATTTCACTGAGCATAGTGAACAGGGTGACAAGTATGTATATTATGCTCACATTAAATTTCCTTAATTCAATTCAGTTCTAAAATTTTGAGTTTAGCTTTATTTAGTCTTTGTGGGGATTATGAATTTTGTTCTTTAGCTTGATTTAGAATCTACTGATATGATCCAAAAAATTTGTCCCTATATTTGTCGGTCATTTTTTGTTTAGGTGTCCTCACTCTGATAATTGCTTATGACAATTACAATGTTAAGCATAAAACTATAACCAACTCACATGGTTTTATTGGAAAATTACGTTATGTAGTTTCTGTATCTAAATCTGAGATTAACTTTTAGATGTTGTTTATTGTTTCACTATTTGATAGGTACCGCGAACTTGCTCACCGTGTAGATGAAGCCCTAGGTTTCATGTCAGCTGCTGGACTTGGTGTTGATCACCCAATTATGACTACCACTGAGTTCTTTACATCTCATGAATGCTTGCTTTTACCTTACGAGCAAGCCTTGACTAGGGAAGATTCAACTTCCGGACTTTTCTATGATTGTTCTGCTCACATGGTTTGGGTTGGTGAACGTACTAGGCAGCTAGATGGTGCGCATGTTGAGTTCCTGAAAGGAATCTCTAATCCCCTTGGTATCAAGGTATATCCAAACATATTTGTCTAATTTCCTCTTTACTCTGATTGGCTTGGTGTTTGAAGTTCAAAACGCTATATATACTTGATTGGCTAGCCTAGTTTGTTTAGAGATATTCAACAATGTTGCTAGTATTGGTTTGGTTTTAATGCCAAGTTGTCCTTGTTAAAGAAAGGATTGTTTGGTATAATAGTGTGGTCTTGAAATTCACTGACTAACGGTTCGTGTTTGAAATGCAGGTAAGTGACAAGATGGACCCTAATGAGTTAGTTAAGCTCATCGAGATCTTAAACCCAACAAACAAGCCAGGTAGAATTACAATTATCACAAGGATGGGAGCTGAGAACATGAGAGTGAAGCTCCCTCATCTGATTAGGGCAGTCCGTAGAGCCGGGCAGATTGTTACTTGGGTCAGTGACCCCATGCACGGAAACACCATCAAGGCTCCATGTGGTCTCAAAACTCGTCCATTCGATTCAATCAGGGTATACCTCTCTCTCTCTCTCTCTCTCTCTCTCTCTCTCTCTCTCAATCAATGATGCTTGCATTATTGAAACTCTTAGATCCTTCGAATTTACTTATAGTTAGGTGTATGATTTGTAATTGAATGGACCCATACGTGGTAGGTGATTGTTGGCACAATGTGTAGTATCTTCGCCTAGCAAAATAATTGACTTGTTAAATATAGATGAGGTAGGTAGGACATACACGTAGTTAGACAAGCATGTGGCACCTAATTTAGATGGAAAGTGTGGAGCTCAGTCAGTAAAGACCTCCTTGGTAGGTGGTCTGCTCGAGTTAGTTTGTTTGTTTAGTTAGATTGAGTCCTAGAATATCTAACTTTTAAGCTAGCCCCTCTCACTCTATCTCTAAGCTTTCTTAGTTTGAGAATGGGTGAGTGAGTCGATGAGTAGAAAACTTCTAACTTTTTCTTGTAGAAAAAGAGCAAACTTCTTCAAACTTGACATCTTAAAAGCTGACTTTATTAGGTCTGCACTTTTATTTCTATATTAGGTTGACAAAAAAGATACATTTTAAGCTCTCTCAGGTTACAAAGTACAAAACAGCTAATAAAATTGTTTTTTTCCTTTTGGTCAGGCCGAGGTACGAGCATTCTTTGATGTGCACGACCAGGAAGGAAGTCATCCAGGCGGTGTTCATCTAGAGATGACTGGACAAAACGTGACAGAATGCATTGGAGGATCAAGAACAGTGACTTTTGATGATTTAAGCTCACGTTATCACACTCATTGCGACCCTCGTCTGAATGCCTCCCAGTCGCTCGAACTTGCATTCATTATCGCTGAACGACTTAGAAAGAGAAGAATTGGATCAGAACAAGCACTTGGTGGATTCTTAGGGATGTAGAAGTAACTAAACTTAAACGAGATCTCTAATTAAGTGTTGTTGGTTTAATTTTTTACAGGGTTCCAGTTGAACAAATGTCTTAATTTTTAATCATGGGTTTTTGTGGGTTTAAACTATGTGTATGTAATGTATGCTATTAGTGAAACAAGTCATGGTTTGGGGATTTTGAAACCTTGAAATGAAGAGGGGGAGATGAAATAAAGTTCTATTATTTTATTTTTTATGTTATTGTTATCATTAATTAATTTATTTTATTTCTTCTTTTTGATAAGAAGCATTTCGGATAGTCTTGTATTGTTTCGGCAATTTCAGCAGGTTCTGAAAAATATATGTACCTGTACCTGCAGTTTTAATTCGAAACTATCATTGGTGCACACCAGGTTGTACTTTGTACTGGGTA